>NC_081185.1:64601163-64729726 GCF_029867415.1 Vicia villosa | reverse complement strand
AATGGACACACCATGACAAGGAAAATACTGAGAGCAGGATATTATTGGCTGACAATGGAGTCAGATTGCTACCAATACACAAAGAAGTGTCACAAATGTCAGATCTACGCCGATAGAATTCATGTGCCACCATCTCTTCTCAACATACTCTCTTCCCCTTGGCCTTTCTCCATGTGGGGAATCGACATGATTGGAATGATCGAGCCAAAAGCGTCCAACGGACATCGCTTCATCTTGGTAGCTATAGACTATTTCACCAAATGGGTTGAAGCAGCTTCATATGCAAACGTTACAAGACAAGTTGTCGTCAGGTTTATCAAGAATCATATCATCTGTCGCTACGGCATTCCTAGCAAGATAATCACTGACAATGGGTCAAATTTGAATAACAAAATGATGAAGGAGCTTTGTGAAGAATTCAAGATCGAACATCACAACTCATCTCCTTACAGACCAAAGATGAATGGAGCTGTAGAAGCAGCTAACAAAAACATCAAGAAAATCATTCAGAAGATGGTCATCACTTACAAGGATTGGCATGAAATGCTCCCGTATGCTCTTCATGGTTACCATACATCAGTACGTACTTCGACTGGAGCAACTCCTTTCTCCCTTGTATATAGCATGGAGGCAGTCCTACCCATAGAGGTTGAAATCCCATCAATGAGAGTCTTGATGGAGGCAAAATTAACAGAAGCCGAGTGGTGTCAAAGCAGATTCGATGAACTGAACTTAATCGAAGAAAAGCGCATGACAGCTTTATGCCACGGACAGCTATATCAACAAAGAATGAAGAAAGCTTTCGACAAAAAGGTTCGACCTCGCACAATCAAAGAAGGCGACCTTGTACTCAAAAAGATTCAATCTTTTCTCACAGATTCGAGAGGGAAATGGACTCCCAATTATGACGGCCCCTACGTGGTCAAGAGAGCTTTCTCAGGAGGAGCCTTAATACTCACGACTATGGATGGAGAAGAATTCACCCGTCCTGTGAACGTCGACGCAGTCAAGAAATACTTCGCCTAAATAAACAAAAGAACAGCTCGCTAAGTTGAAAACTCGCAAAGAGCGACTTAGGCAAAAAAGAGCGTCTCGGTGAATCGAAAACCCGAAAGGGCGATTCAGGCAAAAGTTAGAGACATAAAAAAAATTAATCAATCCCGGTAGACTTAAAACCCGAAAGGGGTAGTTTACGCAAAAGTTAGGGATATATGGCAAGTAATTGTGTTCAGGACAAACTTGATCATTCAAAATCCATAGCGGAGTATTCATCATCAGTAGGTCATCTTCTACGAAGCACGAATACAGCGCAACTCGGAGTGGAAGGGAAAGATAACGGTCGTCACGTTTCATCGTAGCCCTTTTCCCGAAAATTACCAATTTCCAACTTTGTAAATACTCCATGGAATCAAGCATTTGGCTGATTACCATTCCATATATAATAATTTGAGCCTTGTGCTTTTCCTTTGCAATCTAGTCTTATTCAGTTTCTTGGAATGCATTTTAAGTTTAAACAGTCAATTTCTTGAAACAAATGTTTTCATAAAATAAAAATGAATTTTACTTGCAAAAATAAAGGTGAAATTTCTTTCTGAGGTTTACAAACAATAGGAAGAATGCAAACAGTTGCTCCGAGAACGGTTGAGACTCCGGGAACCAATATTTCCCCACGAGGTCGCTTTGCGAACATCTCCCGATGACGGATCGTCACTTCAATTCATATTACTTACTTCGGACAGCGGACAACTAATAACCAGATATTCCCAACAGAGTTCGAACTACAAGGAGAGGACATCTTCTGATCAACAAGAATTCAAGTCGTATCTTAGGATTTTCCATCCGCGACAATTCTATTCACATTCACTTTACATTTTATCATTGTCATAATATTCATGCATACATTACATCATAATTGCATAGCCGAATCCGGCTTTGATCCTGTGAATGCCTAAGTCATTGAGGCATGAACTCAAGTTTCCCCTGCAAGTTCCGGAGAAACTTTTTCCTTCGAAACAACAGTTCATACACAAGGATCTCACCAAGCAAGTCAACAGATGGTAGTCTCCCTCAAAGAGATAGTTTGTTCACTTTTGGAATTCCTCAGCCGAGAATCTCCTGCAGAGCGACATTCGACAGTCTTCTTCAGATAAGATAGTCTGCTTCACATTTTGGAATTCCCTACAGGTTTGGTATTTCCCCAGCAGGGTCAAGAGGTGCCACTTCTTGTCAAAGAAAAATTCAGAATCTCCCAGCAGATCGACAAATGATTCCCCAGCGGAGTCAGTGAATGGTAGTCTTCATCCAGGAAGATAGTTCACGATCCCCAGCGGAGTCAGTGAATGATAGTCTTCGTCCAGAAGATAGTTCAGATTCCCCAACAAAGTCAGCAAATGGCAGTCTCTTTCAGCAGAAGACAGTTTGCTCACTTTCTATCACAACAAAGTCAGCAAATGGCAGTTTCTTTCAGCAGAAGACAGTTTGCTCACTTTCTATCATAACGAAGTCAGCAAATGGCAGTCTCTTTCAGCAGAAGACAGTTTGCTCACTTTCTATCATAACGAAGTCAGCAAATGGCAGTCTCTTTCAGCAGAAGACAGTTTGCTCACTTTCTATCATAACAGAGTCAGCAAATGGCAGTCTCTTTCATCAGAAGACAGTTTGCTCACTTTCTATCATAACAGAGTCAGCAAATGGCAGTCTCTTTCATCAGAAGACAGTTTGCTCACTTTCTATCATAACAGAGTCAGCAAATGGCAGTCTCTTTCAGCAGAAGACAGTTTGCTCACTTTCTATCATAACAAAGTCAGCAAATGGCAGTCTCTTTCAGCAGAAGACAGTTTGCTCACTTTCTTTCATGACAGGGTCGACAAATGGCAGTCTCTTTCAGCAGAAGACAGTTTGTTCACTTTCTTTCATGACAGGGTCGACAAATGGCAGTCTCTCCCAGTAGAAGACAGTTTGCTCCCCTAGCAATTGGCAAATGGCAGTCTTTTCCCAAGAAAAGACAGTTTGTCTGTTAAATACTCAAGAGATCGACAAATGGCAGTTTCTTCGAACAGTTTGTCTGTTTCTGGGATGTTTAACTCCCCACAGAGTCGATGAATGGCAGTTTTCCTCTTAGGAAAACAGTTCGTTGATTCCCCAGGCATCAGTCGACGAATGGCAGTTTTCACCCCGAAAACAGTTTGTCCGCCTTCAAACAAAGTCATTAGCCCCTCAAAAGATCATGAGGCCATATGACATTCTTTCAAAGACGTCAAGTCAAAAGGGAAGATGGTGAAGTTTCTTTACTACCGTCAAATGGCATCTTACCTCCAAGCGCTGGTAAGAAGTTTGACGAGGAAACAAACCTTTGAAGTTTCTTTACTACCGTCAAATGGCATCTTATCTCCAAGCGCTGATAAGAAGTTTGACGAGGAAACAAACCTTTGAAGTTTCTCTACAGCCGTCAAATGGCATCTTACCTCCAAGCGCTGGTAAGAAGTTTGACGAGGAAACAAACCTTTGAAGTTTCTCTACAGCCGTCAAATGGCATCTTATCTCCAAGCACTGATAAGAAGTTTGACGAGGAAACAAACCATTGAAGTTTCTTTACTACCATCAAATGGCGTCTCGTCTCCAAGTGCTGATGAGAAGTTTGATGAGGAAACAAACCTTTGGAAATTTTCTCTTTATCTGAGATATTGTCCAAACACAACTAAGACCAGTTTTGAGATATGGACATCCGAAACAAGGGGGAGGTTGTTTACCTTTTTCTAAGTATCAACACTTAGTTAAAGAAGATGGATTGTGCATCCTACATTGCCATCCATTCACCAGAATCCACATCAAGTATTTCTGCAGGAATTTGTCTCCTCATCCCCCGCCAAGCGCGACAACGGGATCAAGTCATGCAAAGATTTTATCATCTCAGGAGCGCCCAAAATTCGGGCATTCTTTGATATTTAAGTCTCTTTTACGCAGGAGAGATCGAGATCTCAATCTCTCTCCCTCCAGATAAAAGAAACTTAAATAGGGGCATCTGTCATACCCTAATTATTGACCCCCTGAGATGACATATCTTCAGGATTTTCATCAGGTCAAAACTAGTGCCCAAAGCAGTCACTTCTTCATCTGGCATTTAATCAAGGATATTCAAAGACAAGAAAACTCAGGCAAAGGATCAATCAATAGAGGGATTAGTCTCTAATACAATCATAAGACTCAAAAGCCTCATTATTACACCTATGATTGATTAAGACACCCAGTCATCTAAGCACAGGATTACTCAGATCAACAGACTAGGGTTTGGAGCCTATCAAGGACTAAAATCAGGGATCACTTTTGGGAAACCCTAAAAAGCCCCAGGGAACCATTCAAAGACATCAATCATCTTCAAATAACTCATATGACAAGATCCACTGGACATTACACCTCAGTTCAAAGTCTACAGTCATCATTGTCCTCTGGTCGACAATTAGGGTTTTTGACCTAATTCACCAAGATAGTTGACTTTTAATCAGGGCATGAATCCAAAACTCAAGACATGATTCAAGAGTCTCTACTACCTCAATATAATCCATTTACATCATTCATTTGAGGATAAGATCTTGTTTCTACACAAAAGTCCAAAAATTCACTTTGTCAGGCAAAAGTCAACTATATGGGATCACCTTTGACTTTTAAGGTTTTTGGTCAAAAAATGACTTTCAAAGATCAATATCATCAATATATGGATATTAAAGTCATTTGACCAAAGAAATTCAAAGAAATTCATCAAGGAGCAAAAAGTCGGGAATTAGGGTTTTTGAAGGCATGGTGAGAACTCAAAATTTCACCTACACAACTCAAAAAACTTCCAACATGAAAGTTGTAGATCTTGCAAAATAAAACAACATCTTACAAAGGAAATTTTTTCAAAAGATCAATCATTTATGAAGTTTTGGAAATTTTGAAGTTTAGGTCATAAACACTTAGAAATTTTTCTAAGTGTTTTAACCTAGTTTTCATCCAACTTTGGGCTCATTTTTCACAAATTTCCCAAATGAATCTGAAGAAGACATAAACTAATGATTTAAAGTAGATGTTTAGGGCTTTCCAAATTGTGTTCAACCTTCTCCAAATTCAATTTGAGCTAAGAGTTATGCTTGTTCAAAGTTGGCCTCATGAAGCAAAATTATAGGTCATGGACACTTTTGGACTTTGCAAATTTTGTGCAAATAACCTCTCTTATGGATGCTACACGACCCATAACACATCTGAAAACATGCCATGCATTCATTTTCACCATGCCATAAGAATTGAAGAAGATTCTAAAAACAAGAACATGTGATTATGTAATGATTACATTTGTGAATTTATGGCAAATTGATGAATCACCCAAGGAATCTTCTCACCAACCAATTAGAGCTCATTTCTGGCTCAGAATTGTCCCCTAAGATTAAACAAAATCGAGGGCTAGGGGATTGATCAAATGGAATCAAAATTCTCATCATTGCATAAGAGATACTTGCAAACTTCCTTCATGGCTAAGAAAGCAAATCAACTTCACTAAGGAAGCTCACTCCTCTGCAGCTATACTGATCCATTTGCCTATAAATACAGATGCATTCCTCATTCAAAAACACACCAAAGCAACCATATTCCTTGCTTTCTCTTTCTCTTCTCATGTTCATTGTTTTTCAAAGTTCTTTGGCAAGAAGAATCGATTTCTTCAAACCAAAGCTCATCTTTGGGAAGTGAACATTCTAACATCTCAAGGGAGGTCATTTGAGGTGATCCAAGCACCTGGATCACTTCTGTAAGTGGAGGAACACCATTGTTGCTCTCACTTTGGAGCATTTGCAGTTGGAGGTCCATGGAGTAATTCAGGAGGTTCCGAGCCAAGCCAATCATCCAGGCACACTCCTCAGGTCATAGTGAAGCTAACCAGATGGCTGCAGCTCATCTGTAACTCAAGAATCAACACCCTCCATGTTCACTTGAAGCTGAAATCGAGGGAGGTCCATAGAACAATTCAGAAGGATTCAGGCTGCAATAAGCATTCAGTTAGCATCATTGAGTCTCAGGGAAGCTATTGAGATCATTCATTCAAGCCCAGGTGCTCTCTATCATCCTCACGACCTCCATTTTCAGAGGTAAGTTTCTGAACTCCACCTCTTTAATTTAAGCACTCTTTGTGGTAAAGCTCGATTCTATCTTGTTCAGCATCATCAGAGGATTAAAAACCCTCTATCATCATTCATTTATTCATCTTGTGCATCATTTAATTTTAAAATTAGGGTTTATGTGTTCTTCGTGTTCATAATGAAATTCGTTAGTTACACTTAGAATAAATGAATTCTGAGCCCATAATCATGTTCCTTGTCCAAAAACGAGTGAGATTGATGTTTACATCATGCCATTTAGTTGAGAGACCAGAGAGTTAGGAATTTGAAAATCTGAAGCTCGAGGAAGAAGATGAACATGGCGCGCGTAAAATTTGAATTTCCTGGCTTATCTGAAAATATAATATATTGAGTGTATATAGTTAACAAGCTGCGCGCGCAGCTCAGTTGGTTAAGTTTTGAAATGTGATTATGAAGGGCGTGGGTTCGAACCTCTCTAGGGCCAAACCAATTTTTTAGCATCCATTTTCATTCTTTTTTTATACAAACTTCACACAATTAATAAACTTATCAAATTAAATCATTTTCACTTCATTTTTCACACACTTGCTATTTAATATACCTACTTTGTGAATAATCAAAAAAATCATAAAAATATTATTTATTTCATGTATTTTAATTAGGTTTAAAATAGTATGTTTTAAATGTTTTCTTAAATACTTTAAAATATATATATATTCATTTTGTTTTAACCTAATTACTTTGTGAATAATTTTATGATAAAACCCTAATTATTTAGGTCTTAATTGGGTATAGATTTCATCTTTGCCTTAATTAAGTTGACTTTTGTCAATATTCAAAACTGTTTTCAATCTCTGATTAAACGGATGATTAGAGTTTTCAAACAACAAAACCTTGCATCATTCCAAATCATTTTTTTTTCAAATTGCTTTTACACCAGTACTGTAAAGTACTGGGCCTCTAATAGAGTGTAAGTCCCAAAAACCTTCTCTTCTTAGCTTGTTTTCAAAACTGTATTTTCAAAATCTTCTTTCTGTTTTCAAAACATTCTTCTGGTATTTGAAGGGCATTATTCCCGGTGAAACTCTTCAGATACCTATGTGACCTTTGTCCATCTTCACTTCTTCTGTCTTCAAAAACCATTAACTGTTTATCATAAATATTCAACTATTATCAACAAAACAACAAAAATACTGTTGAGGCTCTGTACATACTTCTTCAATGGCCTCCACTCCATCCAGGTTAGGCTTTACAAGCTTTCAATTTACAGTCTTTATTTAAATTACTGTCAAATATAAACTGTGCATATATATTAGTTTAGAACTACGTTTGAGTATAAACCTTAGGACAGTTAAACTATATATATTATAGGAATATGGCCTAGGATTGAGAATGTCTTCCCGGTGAAGGCTCTTTCCTAATTAGAGATCTGTAGTTCAAACCCCCAAGATGAATTATTCCCGGTGAAACATCTTGGCAAAAACCTTAGAATCCAAATAATAGGACACATCCACCCAAAGAGGAATTATTCCCGGTGAAACCTCTTACCCATTTGCTTAGAGCCAAAATAAGTTCAAAACTACATAGCTTTCTCTTGTGCTATAACAAGGACCCTCGATTAGCCTCCTCTTGGGCTTTGTACAAGGACCCACAGGCTTCTTAAAAGCATTTCCAGCTTCCTCTTGAGCTTGTATACAAGGACCCATCAGGTTTCTTATAAACATAGGAACAGGTCTTTAGTCACCTTTTAGCCTACCCTGGTGAGTTTCTTCCAATTTAAACCAGACTTTAAACAAGCTAAGTTTGTCTCAATTTTGCATTGAGTACACCTTTTGGAATGAGAGACATGGACAGTCTCTGTCACCCTTATCTTCATCAATCTTCCTTAGCAGAGTCTAGGATCCATGTTTGATCATCCTCAGCATGTGTCAGCCTTCATCTTGGGCTTTAAACAAGAAGTCTCCATTAGATAATCTTTCTGCCAATCATTTCAATAAAATCCCTGGAAAGGGTTAGCTTCCACACATTCCTTCATTTTAATTAAAACCCCTGGAAAGGGTTAGCCTCCAAAGTCAATTAAAATCAACCTCCATTTCAATAAATCCCTGGAAAGGGTTAGCTTCCACACATTCCTCCATTTCAATCATAAAATCCCTGGAAAGGGTTAGCTTCCATACATTCTTTCATTTCAATAAAATCCCTGGAAAGGGTTAGCCTCCAAAGTCAATTATAAAATGTCAAAAAAAATAAAGATTCATTTCTCTTAGGAGATAATTTCCCCAAAAAGAGTCAAAACCCCTGGAAAGGGTTAGCCTCAAAAAAAAAACATGATAAAGTCAGTCTTTTAACAGACAAATTCACCAGCTGAGTCAAAATCCCTGGAAAGGGTTAGCTTCCAAAGAAAAACAGTCTTTTAATAAATAAAACCTCCTCAGTAGAGTCAAAACCAACAAAAATAGTTAGCCTCAACCTTGGGCTTCATACAAGGCACCCAAACAATAAAACTCCCCTGTCAAGAGTCAGCCTCAACCTTGGGCATTGTACAAGGCAGATAATAGAGTCTCCCCAGTGAGTTCTTCATCACTCAGTAGCCACAACCTTGGGCTTTGTACAAGGCAGATAAACCATATTTTCATGTGTCAAAGATTCCTAACACCTAGGATCTTTTCCCCATATAGTCATCCATACTCAGTTTATTTAAGAGTCAGCCACAACCTTGGGCTTTGTACAAGGCAGAAAATAATGTTTTCCCTAGCTAGAGTCAGCCACAACCTTGGGCTTTGTACAAGGCACATAAAATAGAGTCATTCATTCAATTATCCTCAACAATCAGCCACAACCTTGGGCTTTGTACAAGGCACATAAATAGAGTCTCCCTAAGTAGAGTCAGCCTCAATTCTGGGCTTTGTACAGAACACTAAAATACCCTGTAATTAATCCTCAATGGAGTCATCTCCCAGAGTCAATAATAATTAATTAATCAATCAAAAAGCCTCAAGCTTGGGCCTCATACAAGCCAGCTAAAGTCAAATCTTTTATACAATAGATAGACATAGCTTATCTCTATAGAGAGATATTTTTACTACTCTACCACATTCAAACAAACAAACATTTCAATTTCAATTTCAATCAAAGTCTCCCATTTAGGATTCTGAAAGACATGCTCTGGCACATCCCCAGACTTGTACACTTTCCCTAATTTGGACGAGCATCTTTCTTTCATTTAAGAGGCATCTGACTGGCATACTTGCACACACAAGTAAGGTCCCCCTCTTGAATGAAATGAATCCAGTTATTCTGTCACTCTTTCAAAATGTTTGTGGTAGAATAGTACAAATACCTCTTTGTAGAGATGATTTCATGTCTCTTTACTGTAAACAGAGATTTAATTCCAAGCTTCAACCTTGAGCTTCAAGCAAGGCACCAAAAAACATTAATTTCCCTAGTTAGTTCCCCGAACTACATTAAGCTCTGACTTCCACTAGGGATATGTAGGCATGAGGTTCACCAGGAACCTCAGCGAGCTAATAAAATACCAAAAATAGTCAGTCTGTCTAGCTGTCTGTCTTTTCAAATCAATTCAATTCTCTCTCCTAATACAAAGGAGAAACTTTCCCAATCATTAGCAGCAAACACAATCACAATGACACAGAGAAGGTTCCTGTAGAGTACTACAGATATGTAGGGTGTTTAAACACTTCCCTATGTATAACCGACCTCCCGGACTCTAGAATTTCTAGTCTAGGTGAAATCCCCACACTTAGCAAACTCCTAGGGTTTAGTTGAGATCTTTTTTTCCCTTTCCTACTCGTAGGACAAATAAGAAAGTTCGTGTGATATCGTAGGAAGAACTGAAATAAAATTCATCCCACCACGGGCGCATTCTCCTTCCAAATTTCGCGTGAAGGGTTTAGCGTGCCGTCCTCCCAAGTGAAACGGGGAGGTAAAAAAAACGACACCACAGCTTCCATACTCAGGTTCTTTTCCTTTTGATTTCTAGGATATGAATCCTAGACCACTTTTGTTCTTGTTGGTGGGAAGTTCAATAACTTTCCCCCAACCTTCATAAGATCCTTGGGCAACCACTTGTTGGGCATCTTTCCAGGATGAAATAGATGCACCAACTTTCTTTCCGTATTCAGGATTAACAACTCCTAAAGCTTGGAACTGAGCCGTAATTTCTTCAATGTTAGGAACAGAGGATAGTTGACAAACAAACATGGCCCGCTCTCCATAAGTAGTTATTAATTTGTCCTTCAGAGGGTATTTTAACATCTGGTGAAAAGTGAAAGGGATAATTTTAGCATTGTGGATCCAGGGTTTTCCCAACAAATAGTTGTAAGAGGGATAAATCTCCATCACTTGAAAGATGATATCAAAATCATGAGGGTTGATGCGGATATCCAATCACGGTGCGTGAGAACCCTTCAAAAGTTAGTATGCTAACCCCATTTGGCCTAAAAGGTGCCCCTTGATAGGATAAACTTTCCAAGGTTCTCCACGACATAATGTTCAGAGATGAACCAACGTCTACTAGTACATCTGTCAAAATGTTGTCTTCATACTTTGCTGATATGTATAGGTCACAGTTGTGCTTCGGAATCCTTTGAGGAAATTTTCACATCATACTGTCAAATGGCTCATAGGTCATTTCTTCCTCAATGCAGTTATTTCTTTTCTTCCTTTGATTTCTTTGTCTAGCAAACCTAAACCCATCAGAGTCAAAATGTCTTCTTTCAAATTAGCACAACCTCGTGTGGTTCCTTCACAAGCGAGACATCTATCATGGATAAAGTCAATCAATCTGTTTTGGACCCATACTTCGTGTATCATTCGTAAGGATCCATGCATATTGCGAACATCGGGCACATACTCCACTGTGGAACATTCCCCAATCATGTTGACATTTATTCTATCTGCAGCAGATTCGGCAAGAGCCATAATTGTGTCGAGTTAATCCTCCCATTACCCATAAGGTGGAGTGCATTTGTACTATGTCACATCTCAACAGGTGTACGTCATAGACTTGATATTGGATAGGACAGCCATATACCATGTTGACGGAGTGGATTTCTTCTTCCCTTTTCTTTCTTGATATGCTAATAATTCCTCGGTCTAGCAGTTTCTGAAGGTCTTCAACCACTAGAGTACATCCACGAATTGTGTTGGAACATATTGGACAAGCATTATAGTTATGCGGAGGAAAGTAATCAAGTTCACACATGACAGCGTGCTTATTTAAAAAGGATTGAGCTGATTCACAAACATCATGTAGGTATTAATAACCGGCTTGAGTCTAGATTGCATTGACAGTCTCATGGTTGGGTAGTGGATTAACTTGAACATTAGGATTGACATCCTTGAAGGTGAGCATATTACTTTAGACCAGTTTCTATACTTCACTCATGAAAGGGTATCAATTTTCCACAGAATGACCAGGAGCATTCTTGTAAAAAGCACAGCGAGCATCTGCCTTGTATCAAAATGGTGGATTAGCAGGAGGAGGAGGAGGATCCCTTAGTTGAACTAGATTCTTATGAAGTAGCAAAGGAAGTAATTCCATATAAGTCATCGGAATAGGATGAAAAGGTGGATATTTCCTTTGATGATTTTGTTGAGGAGCCCGTTGTCGATGCTGTTGAGGCTGAGGCTTCTGCACATTCTGAGCACGAGCTTGGCTAACAACCGGAGTTACAACAGCAATCTGTTGTGGTTGATACCGTCTTTTTCTTCCTCTTGAAATGGCACTAACGGTTTCTTCTTTCTTCTTGGCAAAGGTACTGCCAAATCTTTTGATGCCACCACTAGATAGTGATGAACTGACTTCTTTGACTAGGCGGCCTTCTCGGATACCTTCTTCAAGTCGCATCCCCATGTTTACCATCTCAGTAATGTCATTGTGAGCGCTTGCTACCATCTTCTCATAGTAAAATGTGCTTAGTATCTTAAGGAACACTTTGATCATTTAATTTTCTTCCATAGGAGGAATGATTTGAGCAGCTAGTTCACGCCATCTTTGCGCGTACTCTTTGAAGGATTCGTTTTCTTTTTGGGACATATCACGGAGTTGATCTCTTTCCGGTGCCATATCAATGTTGTATTTGTACTGTCTGATGAAAACCTCTCCTAGGTCATGGAAAGTACGGGTATGAGTACTATCCAAACCCATGTACCATTTTAAAGCAGCTCTAGATAAGCTATCTTGAAAGTAGTGAATTAAGAAGCGTTGATCTTCCGTGTGCATAGACATCTTCGTTACATACATGATCAGATGACTGTGAGGACATGAATTCCCTTTGTATTTCTCAAATTCTGGGAGTCTGAACTTGGCAGGGACTCTGACATTTGGAACCAATCATAAATCATTTACTTCTTTTCCAAATAGATCTTTTCCTCTAAGGGACTTGATCTTTTTTTTTTCATTTCTAGAAATTGGTCTTCAAATTCTTCCAATCTTCCCAAACCTTCAGAAGGAGCACCATGGAAAATCTGTTCATTTTGGACAGGGATAACATTCATTGCAGTAGGAGCAGTGGTCATGATAGCCTGGGGAATTGTTGTATGTGGAACAAGAATCTGTTGTCCAGCCATTTGGAAATCCATCTCTATCCCATATGGTCTAGTGGTCGTAGGATTTGTCACAGGAATTGTAGGAATCTGAGCAGTCTCTATCTCGAAGATCACAGTAGTCTGAGATTGGGTTGATGGCTGATTCTGAGTAGCCACCAAGTATTGAACCATAGAAGTTAATCTTTCAATACCGGAGCGTAAGACAACAACTTCTTCTTGCCACTCTTGATCATCAACCATACCGTATTCCATTCTTTGACAATTTGCGCGAGTATTATACCGGTGCGTCAGCTTGACTTTCTGAGGAGGGAGAGGAATGAATAAGACTCTGACTCAGATGTGCGTGTGAATGATGCATGCAATGCAAAAGACTCTTTTTGTATTTTCAAAATATATCACAATATCTTTCAAGGATTTATTTAAGAGTTTTGTAAATGTAAACACTATATAGTAACTTGGAAAAGAAATTTCATTTCATTAATAATAAAGTGACAAGGCATCCTCGGTACATATAAGGGTCATCGAGGATCATCGAAGTACCATTTTCTTTTGATAGCATACAAAGGGACAAAGGTCACCTTAAGGTATCAACACTTTCAAGGATTACAAGATAGAAATAACAAAGAAAGCTAGGAAATCTCAAAAGTAATCCCAAGGAATCTCAATGTGAATCATCCACATCATCTTTGTTCTAAGGAGAGATGACAACATTCCATACTTTGTCATAGAAACTCTCAGGATTTACCAATTGAAGATCCAGACTTTCCTAACTATTCTATTTTGGACTCTTGAAAATGTACCTCTTGGTTTTTCTTCTTTCAAGTTCCACTCCTATAATGTTTACAGAACAAAAGGTTTCTTTTAATTTCTTGAAAGATATTATGTTTTTATATGCATGGATGAATGAATGCAAACATAGCAAAAACATGGGCTTGAGGGTTCAAAGTCACGAGCATGGAGCCAAAGTTATACCCATCCCAAAGGTGTGTACTATGGTTATTTTGTACCTGTAGATCAAGGTTCTATTGTTTCCCAGACTCAAGCAGCCGAACTTGGAGATTATAAACTCTGTATCAACATACTCATTTGAAAAAAATCCAAGAGAACCTCATATGAGAGTAGCCTCGTTTAACAACTATTTTGAAAATGAATCAGACATAGTTTCTATACTACATCTTAATGGCAAAGATTGGTTAAGGGTTTCTAGGTCCCTAGCTTCTACAACCTAGTTGAATGCAACGATGTATTCCCAACTACATGGTCAGCAAAGTTACTTCCAAAGAGGCCTCCACTGAGCGATGGATCTCAAATTGACTTCTTTGGGACTACTCCCTCCAGATCAAAATGACTATAACAGTCTCCTATAATAAGTGTACACTCTAAATCCGGGGTAGGATTTGTCTCACCACAAGGGGCATGACTCCCTTTCCCAATACAACCCAATAAAATAACAAATATACACATAGAAAAATAAAAGACATAAATAAAAGGTTAAGTATAAAACAAAGATTATAACAAAAGATAATAACAAAAACAAAGATTGGATCAACCCGTCCATAGATGTACCAATATTTTGATCAACATCTCCAACAGAGTCGCCACTTTTCTGTAGCGGTGAAATTGGTGAGACTAGAGTCATGGAAAGACTTAGCTCATTTTAAACAGAGTCGCCACCGCGCTTTATTGTTTCCAATAAGGAATGGGTGAAAGAGCGAATAAAACCCACAAAAGTTTTTATAATCAAAACTAATAAACTTATCAGAGTTCTGGCTACGAAGGGTTTGTTATACAAGGGGAAGGTTTTAAGCACCCCTTATATCCATGGTACTCTAGTGGAACCTCTTTGTTTTTATGTTATTGTCTTTTGTTTGTACATACCTTTTTTGAAAATGCTATGTGATAAACTTGTTTGAAATAAAGGGTGGGGATGGGAAGAGAAGTTTTTGAAAGTGAGCTCGATAAGATATCACATCTTAGGCCTACATACCCCTTAGGTGCAATAGGGAATTCAGAGCTTCTGTAGTTCCTCTTAAAAGGAAAATAAAAGCGGGCCAAAGTGGCCAAAATCTTTTTGGGTGTGAGCTTTAAAATACTCACAAGTTTTTAAAGGGTTAAGCTTTAAAATACTTAACAAGTTTAAAAATGGAATTAGGCTTTAAAATACGTAATAAGTTTAAAAGGTTAAGCTTTAAAATACTTAGCAATTTTAAAAAGGAATTAGGCTTTAAAATACCTAATAAGTTAAAAAGGTTAAGCTTTAAAATACTTAACAAATTTTAAAATAAATCAAAAAAAGAACTGGGCGCAGAATAATTGAAGAAAAAGAACTGGTGCGTCAACCTACAACAAGTGGGTGTCGACCTGAAGATGTTTGTGTGTCGACCTCAAGATCGACCTGTGGTGTTCCGAGGCTGCATCAAATTTGTCACGTGCCGACCTGAAAGAGGCCATGCGTCGACGCATGTTGTTTTATGAAGAATCATCAAATGAGTCGACCTGAGGGTCGACCTATAGCTACCATAGGCACACCCAAATTGACATGCGTCGACCTACAGGTTGCATGAGTCAACCTATTCCTGAATTATTTCTAAAATTGTCATTTCTTGATATTTCTTCTTGTTTCATTTATTAGCATGTTGACTTGTGGGTTCACCAATATTGAGTAGCAAGTTTTGTCATCGTTAAAACTCATTGCTGCCTTCAAATACTCCCCCTTTTTGATGATTGAAAAACTTGTCAACTTGTCCTTATGAGTCAATCAAAGATACAAGACAACTCTTACATCATTAATTCAAAGAAGAATATACACATGGAGAGTTTTCCTCCCTCTGTCTTGGTGCACCCCTGAAATGGTCAGTTTTCAAATACCTTCCCCCCCTTTGACAACATCAAAAAGGAACCAAGAAACGCGTGAGACAGAATACAATATTCATTTATCTATGATCATAACATCTGAAATAGGCATTCATAATCTCTAACTATCAATCACATGAAAGGATAGAAGAGAGGAAATTGAAGAAAGGGAGAATAACATAAATAAAAACATCAAATATGAGCATAAGCTCGATGTCTTATCCTTACAAATAAACACAAAGTAGCAGAAAGGAATATCTAAACATAAGATTAAAAATAAACAAGCAAACATTGTTCACATAAGATGCAAACACTACAAGAAAATTAGAGTTTTACGACACAAAAATTGCGACAGTTACTTGATAACTGTCGTAACTCTAATATAGAGACGCATGTTACGACGGTATACACTTACCGTCCTTATATTTTTAAAAATTTATTAAATATAACGACAGTTATACCACTACCTCCCTAAAAATGAGTTCACGACAGTTTAAAAACTGCCCAAAATTATATTCTACGACGGTGAACCAACCGTCGCACCCACTTACTTAAAAATTATGTAACTTCATGACAGTGAATATAGCGTCGCCACCCTATACCTTTCACACGCGGATAAAAGGTTTGCGACAGTGATTTCACCCGTCGTCAATTCGCTTTTTGTGTTTTTTATATTTTTTATTAATAAAAACATGGGTCATGCTAACATGTGCCCTAAAGGCACATGTTAAGAATACTATAATTAGAAAAAGTTAAATGTAATTAAATGCAATAAAGTCCTATTTAAAGTTTCGATACATTGAATGCACGCGTTCCAAAAAAAATATTTCTATAAATATCTAATTAACTTGTGCCCTTGGGGCACATGTTAGCTTTTCCCTAAAAATATATATATTATGATTAAAATAGTATACAATTTATTATGATAAAATTTATTATGATAAAATTTATTTAATTAATAAAGTTTATTTAATTTAATAATAGAATTATATCGCGATAGTTAAAGGAAACCGACGCCCCTTTTTTGGTTAAGTGAAACCAAAATACATAGAATCCCTTTTTGGTGAAAGTTACAAATTAGTTTCATATCCTACAACGGCTGCAAGAACTGACCGCGCTTAAATTTGTCGACTGTTCTCCTCCAATCGCCGTGTTCCTTTACCAATTTTTCAATCCACGCGGCTATGATTTCTAATTTCTACCTATTTTCATTTTCTTTCAGAATCGTAAGCCCTTGTCATTTTTTCATCGAAACTGAAACCGTATTCCATTTTCCAAAAATTGCAAAACGTTCTTATTCTATCAAATCTCATAATCGCATAATCATTTTTCTCGCACACCTCATTTAAAAGAAACTCAACAAAGGTATGTTTTACTCGCATTTTTATGTTTTGTATTTCTTTGATGATGTTTATTTCGATTTGGGGATTTAGGGTTTATTCAGTTTAATGCCCACGAAATCATTTTTTGATTATGTTTGTTTTGATTTTGGGATTTAGGTTTTGTTTCTATTTCCAAACTACTCATACTTCTTATGTCTATTTCAGGAGAAATTTTTTGGCTTCAGAGAAATTTTCCAGATTATGGATGCTAATAGAAGTGGTGTAATAACTTTCGATGAACTCAAAGCTAGTCTAAGAAGATATGTGTCTATCCTTTGGTTTGGTTCTTGTAAAGTGTAAGAGTAAGAAGGTTTCATTGAAGAAGAGAATTTCGATTTGCAGAATGTAAGAATATGAAGTCCTATTTTTAAGTTGATAGTTCATATATGGCTTTTTACAATGATTTGGTAAAGGTTAATGAAACCTCTAATGTCATATTGTCACTTGTTTCTTTACTTTGATTTACAATGCCTTCCATTTGTTTGTTTATGTATGTTGGTTTACAATGATGTCAGGTATCTCAAGATCAGAGCCTCCGCGAGTAGGTTCCTGTTCTGAAACTTTTCAAATACTTTAATAGTAGATTTTGATGGACTAACTTGACAAAGTGCAGATTGATTCTGATTCCATCTATTTCAAAATCTGGTGAGAATTCATGTCCATGGACTAACTTATTTCTTCTCTGTTGTTTGTTTCATCATGTTGTTTTATTGTAATTTTTATGTTACTGTCAAAATATTGTGGCAGATGTATAATTGATGGATGTTATGACTAGTCGGAATGTGAGACTTAGAGTGACAACAGTAGCAGTGAGGATCGTGAAGCTGTACACATTCCAAACCATAAATTTACAATGAATGTTGTGCAGAACGTCAGTCACAAAACACATTGTAGAATCAAAACTCACCTAGTAATTAGTCATTTCGATGTAATAAGATCAATGTAAGAAAGGTTCATCGAGATCTTGAACATCAACGTCAAGATGCTCTACTAAGGTGAGATTTAGTGTTTTTAATTGCTGAAATTTGAAATGTAATTTCATATATATTATAAAAATAATAAAAACAATAGTAGTAAAAGTAAAAAGTAGAAGTAATTCCTCCACTTTTGACTCAATCTTCACCTTTTAAACTCTCACATACTCCACTCGCAAACCTTTCACAGAACAAAAATATTTCTGCTTGTTCAATCTCCATCATCAACTGTCTGTTCATCTTTTTCCGGTGTCTTTTGGGAGAGTATTCATAGGAATTATCATTAAGGAAAGCACTTAAAGGAATTATCATTAATTGAAAATCTAAAATTTAAGATTTTGGTTTAAAGTAAAATAATGGAATTGCCAGTGCTACTATGTAATGAGTAACGGAGTGTGTACAATTAAGGGATATTATTCTTAAACTAACCTGCTACTTATTCATCTCAATATGAGCTTCATACATAATATATTTGTTAGTCTCTGTCTTCCATCAAAATTTTGATTACTCATATAATTTATTACTATATGGTGGTTGGATAATACGACTGTATCTGATAGATATAAGGCTGCCTATTACTGCTATTACTTCCTGGTGACATAAGAGTGCATTGTGAATGTAATTCCAGGTGACTTATTTATGTTGTAGAGCATGAGTACATGCAGTAGGATAAAGTGTGAGATATCAAAGAGTAAATGAAATTAATATATTATATAATGTACATTGTCATGAAGCTTTGAATTAGTCCTAATAAATATTATTGCTATTAAATTTTTTCTGTTATGTGTTTAGTTTAATTTTGTTGGCTATATACTTGAGTATAAATTTGTTTTTATGCAAATTGATGGTTATTGTTTTATTAATGTTTGGTTCATCAGTACAATATTAATTTATGGCTTAGTCTTAAAACAATTTGGCAATTTGGATGCTATTTAGCATATTACGTTTTATCGCATTAGTTAATGGTTGATTGTGGGCATGTGCTTGCTTGTGATACATTATTGTGTCCATGTAATTCTCATGGGCGTTACACTTAACATCTTTAAAATGAATCTTTTTGTATTTAACAAGCAGAGAAGGTTACTAAAAGAAAGGGAAAAAACAAAGAGACGTCAAACCCGAGTGATGATCAGTTACGCAATGCAATATGTGATATTTTCAAACAAGTTGACGTCAATACGGTAAGAAATTTCATCATCCTCATTTTGGTATGCATAGTTTACAAAATACCCGTTGTTGAGTTTCATTTCTATTATGGAGATCAAGCTCATTTTATTTGTTAAATATAGGAACACTCGGCGAAGAATCATGACAAGATCGAGATGACCCTAAGTTGGTGGTTATGCTAAGTCTAAAGCTTATATTTCCTGAATGAAACTGAGAAAGAAACCGACTTGAAGAGTTTGTGGACAGAGTTGAAGAACCGCGTGCCAAGATGCTCGTAGTTCTGGATTCAGTGTGGCTCTGCTCATCAAGATCAATGTTAGAAGGCATACAAGGTATTTCATCAGGTTTAATTTTTCTAAAAGACTCTGATTTTGCTTCATCTGAGTGTTAATTTCATTGCTGCTAGTGTATGTAACATCACTTTTATTTACTTTAATCTCATCACATACCTAAAGCACAAGTTTCAAACTAGAGTTATATTGTTAACACAAAAAACTTTGATCAATAAACAAAACTGTTATCATGTATTACCAATCCATGATGGCTACACATAAACAAAATACATGATAGCTTGGAAAGAGACATAGTGCCAAAAATTTAAGAAAATCTCAAAAAGAAACTTCAATCTAGTTTAAGTAGTGACATTCAAGATATCCAACTCTTCTTTAAACTATTGATTCATAACGTGGGCTGTATTTATAGCTAATCATACGCTTACTAATTGGTTTTCTGACTGAATCTACATAGACACTCTTTAAAGGTTTTGGTTTATTTATTGTTTTTGAAATTTGATTTTCAGGTGGAATGAAAGGTTAAGCTGACAGAGATAAGTCATCTCCTTATGCTGCTATGCTTACAACACATGATGTTGCCACCAGATGCAAGATAACTAGATGCGTCATCTCCTTGTGTTGTTTACATGTTACATTACGTTTGATTTGTATTTTTCAATATATTTTTGAATGTACTAGTTAATATTTAATCATTGGTTAGTTTTTTTTTAAAATTATTTTATTTAGCGGGGGTTACAGACCCCCATAATTTATTTTAAAATTAAATGTAATATAAATAACGACAATTTGAAACCGCCGCAAACAGGATTGGGAAAAGAATTCAAACTGAAATACACGACGGTTTGTAACTGTCGTTACTTGTAATCTACAAAATTAAAAAAGTAATTCTAACTATAATTCACGACGGTTTGTAACTGTCACTGATTGCAATTTAGGACAGTTTCATGCCACCAAGGAAGAACAGAATTTTACATTCACAGAATTGGGTTTACCTTCTGTTCTTCAGGACCATAACCACATCGTAACATCGTCTGTCTGCTACAAAAACCTTTTTACAGTAGCAAGATCAGAAGATGGTATTCTTCTACCCCTTTTGATACACAATATGACAAAGATAGAACCGATGTCATAATATGTAGTGGAACACCTTCATGCAACACTGATGTTCACGAGGAAGATGATGGGGAAGCCCTGCGTCTTGGAGGACCAATGGTAGCATAAGAGACCCCTTCCTTAGTCTTGTACCAGAAATCGAATCCTAGCATAGACCTCGAGAGAGGACTTGAGTGAAAACTGTCCACCAGTCCTAGTAACTCAAAAAACAAATCAGAATTGCGTTCAAAATGAAGGATAGAAAAACACTTAGAAAGGGGGGTTTGAATAAGTGTGACTTTAAAAACTCTTAAGATAAAAACAATTAATACAATTATTTTTATCCTGGTTTGTAGTTAACGAAACTACTCCAGTCCACCCCCTTAGAGTGATTTACCTCAACTGAGGATTTAATCCATTAATCAATCTTGATTACAATGGTTATCCACTTAGAAACACTCTAAGTCTTCTAGAGTATTCTGATCACACCTTGATCACTCTAGGAAATCAACACTTATAAACTTCTAAGTCTTCTAGAGTCTACTGATCAATGTAAAATTAAATGTTTACAAGAGTATGAATTGCTTCTTAGTAAGCTATAATCACAACTGTGATATTTCTCTTAAGTTCTAAGCTTAACACTCACTAAATATTACAAAGTTTGTGAGGTTGAAGATGAAGTTCGGGTGTAATGATTTGAACAGCGTTTCAGTATAATTGCAAGAGATTGGTTAGCTGCTTCTGATCAGAACTTCCATATTTATAGGCGTTTGAGAAGATGACCGCTGGGTTGCATTTAATGCTTTGCGTGAATAATACAATGTTGCATTTAATGTTTCACACTTTTGTCAACTACCTCGAGCCATGCTTTTCCTGCTTTTACTGACTTTGCCTTTTGTAGCTTCTAACGTTCCTTTTGACAGTCAGAGATTAGACTTAATATATAGCTTGTCATCTTGTACTTGCTTCTGATCTCATATATGTGAATACAACGTTTGAATAATCAGAGTCTCAGCTTGGTGCAGAGCATCTTCTTGTCTTCTAACTTTGAAGAGCTTGAGCGTGATACCATAAGAACTTCAGTGCTTCTGCTTCTGAACTCATGTTCTTCTGATGCTTCATAGACCATGTTCTGATTCTGCTTGACCATCTTCTGATGTCTTGCGAGAGCATGTTCGGATGTTGCATTCCTGAACCTTCTGAGTCAGTGCTTCTTAGCGCTGAATTGTGCATACTCCTTATATATTTCCTGAAATGGAAAACGCATAGGATTAGAGTACCACATACATTGTTATCATCAAAACAAGAATATTTATCAGAACAAATCTTGTTCTAACAATCTCCCCCTTTTTGATGGTGACAAAAACATATATAATTGATATGAATTTGCAATCAGAATAACAGATGACCAAAGACAATTACACAGTTATAGCATAAGCATATAAACAGAGTGTGTGAATATGTCTCCCCCTGAGATTAAGAATCTCCCCCTGAAATAAATACTAGAAGAATTTTATAAATAAAAGACTTCCCTGAGTATTTTTCCATTTTAGTTGAGACTTTCACTTTGCCTAGAACTTCAGAACATTCAGAGCTTATGCTTCTTGCTTCCATAGGACAGCTTTAGAGCTTTGAAATTCTTCTTTGTAATAGCATGCTTGATTGTATCAAAAAATTCTTGAATGTATTAGAGCATAATCAGAGCATCTTTACATCCTGAAATGTATTATAGCATACTAGACGAAAATATCAGAGCATGAATGTTTCAGAACATTCTTAAGAGAGAAAATGTATCAGAGTATTCAAAAGAGAATATATTAGAGCATTCTACGAATGAATATCCGAACATTCTTCTTCTTCTTGCTTCTGATCTTGAAGCTTCACAGCACTAAGCTTGCTTCAAAACTTTAAGAACATGCTTCTTTATAGAATTTCTTTTCCCCATGTATTTGCTTCTCTTGTTGAGCTTTTTCAGAATATCTTCAATCCTGCAAAAAATCTCACAGACATAGAACTTGCAAATAATGTTAGGAATGTTGAGACTTAATCCCTGCAACAGATATAATAAATCAAATCAATTATTCAATTTCTCCCCCTTTTTGTCATAACATCAAAAAGCATATAAAAGATTCAGATGATAAACGACACATAAAAGGAAAAAGATAATATTTCATTGATTAACAAAATATCAGAAGTACAAGAGATAGAGAAGCAGATGCAAGAAACAAATGCATAAAACAAGAAAGCAACTAAGACCAAGAAAGACTACGACGGGCCAATCTTAGAAGCTAAGAGGGCCAGAAGGTTTTTAATCTCAGTAGTGCTTTCTGTTTGCGTCTTCATAAAAGATCTGAACTCATTGTGAGTATCCTCATGCTTGTCCAGACGAGAAGCTATATCAGATTGATTCTGTTGAAGAGCCTTCATGGTGTCTATCAGAACAAAAGGTCCAGCAGAAGAAGCTTCAAATCTATTGTCCAAGACAATAGGATTCTCAACAGCAGCATCGACCATGAGAACATCAGCTTGATTTTCCTTAGAAGGAGATTGCATAGCAGGATGATTCTCAGCATCTTGATTCTCAGCATCAGCTTCTGATTCAGAAGCATCTTCAGCATATACAGGAGAAGGAATATCAGAATCATGATTCTCTAGAGCAAGAAGAATGTCAGCCAAGTTCTGAGGAGGTGTAGGAGCAACCAGTTCTGATGGATATTCAACTTCTGGATATACCATATTTGGTGCCTTAGTAAAGGGATTCTCCCTTAACCAGTTGAATATGGACTGAAAGTCTCCAGTCAGAACGTTGATCCGAGGCTTTCACACGACCAAAGCCAAAGGATGCACTTCTTCAAGCTCATCAACAAATTCTTTCTCCTCAAGAGATTTCTAGCACCTGATGGGATGATAGTACCTACCATCATCTAACTCCAAAGAGTAACCAAAAGGTCCAGGAGCTACAGCTGAACATCTCTTCTGGATATTCAGAAGATCAGTCAGAATATTCTTCTTAAAAATCTTCCACAACTTGCCAACAACTTGATCCAACTTTGAGTCATAAGCAGCTCTCAGAGTATCTAACCCTGTTCTGACTTTTTGGTTAATCAAGTCATAACAAGAATCGATAGAGGGTTCAGGAGGATTGAAAGTGAATTGATAATCAGGATAAAGAAGACAATAGGGTTTAGATTCTCTTAAGAATAAAGCAGAGGTGATAGAAGGAGGTGAATGGATTCTTTTTGTGGTGATGGAAGAGGATGGAATATCAGAAGGAGGAGGCTTTTTCTGAGGGGGAAGGACAGAAGAGTCTGCATGGTACATATCATGTATGAGCTTCGCAAACTGTTCAGGGGTTCGGGCAACTTTGAGAGACTCTGCAGGTTTGTTCAGTTTCTTTGCTTTCTTAGCATCAGGTCCTTCTCCTGTGACCTTTCTCTTCATCTTCTTCTCTTTCTTCTTCTTTTCCTTCTTTCTTAACTCATCCAGAGATGGAAGAGTCCTTCCAAGAATCCAAGCAGGATCAACACAAGTTTGTGCTTTTACACAAGACTTCAGATAGCGTTTAACAAATTTGTCTAGCTCCTCTTTGAACATGTGAGAGAAACTCACAATAGGAGTTTTCCTTGTCAGAATATCTGGAAACACTATTGAAGGAGTGGTCACCTTTTCAATCAGCTCCATCCTTATTAGAGACTGAGCATTCATAATATTTCCACGAACAACAATCAAGTTCTGAGACGAGCCAGTTACTCTCAGAATATCTAACAAACCACTCCTAGTTAGAATATCTGAGATCATTCTTCCAAAAGGAATAGTATTCTTCTAGAGTTTAGGATTCTTCTGACGTTCTTCATATCTTGATTCTTCAATATTTGTATTCAAATGTTGAAAGAGAATACGAGGTAAATTGATTCTCATTCCTTTTCAATGCAGAATAATACATACTTGTAATCCTGATTGACATAGGTAGCAGAGTTTGATAGTTTTCAATGATAGAGAGATCCCAGAATGATTTCAGCCCATACTCTGTAGGAAGACTTCAAGTCAGTAGTGTAGGGAGAGGCAACACCAGAAGAAAACAACTCTCGATCAATTTTATCCCAATCAGATCTTCCTAGGAGAGCTCCAGTGATTCCATATATACCCTCAAGACTGTATAGCTTCCTTATGAGCTTTTCAGTCACAACAACTTCATGCCCTAGCACGAAGGAGATGATGGCAGTTGAAGTAACCGTAGCATGTGTCCAGAATTCCTTAACCAAAACAGGATAAATTGGTCCAATAAACCTTTCAAAGAAATTTGACCAACCTTGTACCAGCATTGCAGTTTTGGTTTTAAAATCATGAGCCATAAGATTTTCAAAGTCCACCATTGTTTCACAAAGAACCTCCAGTTCATCATAAGCAATCGAACAAGAATTCAAAGGAAGATTTGCAGGTTTTCTTTGTTGAACATGATGTGACGATGATGCCTTGTGTTGAACATTCGAAGATGAAGCCATGGATACACACTTAGATTAGGGTTTAGTAACTAGGGTTTATGCAAAAACGAGAGAGATGAACAAACAAGGTAATGAAATAGTAACGATGAATGGAAAGAGATGAAATGTTATGGAGATTAGTTTATATATAGGAACAGACTTGAAATGAAATGCAATATGATTCTGAGAATGAACAGATACGGAATACAGAATATCAAATGAATTTAATGTTGAGTGACGTTAGGGTAAAACGTGATATTTGAAATGATTTGCACAGTTACCTAGGGCGGCGTCTCATCAACTGCACGCATGCTTGTCACTTTAGAGTGAACACGTGTTCATCTTCTAGAATAGCTGGTGACAACTGTTTTGCTTTAAAAGAGATTCTGAATCAACTTAGACATATGAAACGTTAGCAATAACAGAATCAAAATATCAAACTGATCAATAATCAGAACTTCTTATAAAAGAATTAAACTGAGCATTTCAAATCTAGTCCATATTTCAAAACTTCTCATCCTTTCATTCTGGGCATAAATCCATACTGATATTCTTCAGAATGAACTTAAACCTATCTTCAGCAAGGGGTTCTATAAAGATATCAGCCCATTGATGGTCTGTATCAACAAATTTTAAAGAAAGAACACCCTTCTGAACATAGTCCCTAATGAAATGATGTATGATCTCAATATGTTTAGCTTTGGAATGTAAGATTGGAATCTTAGATAAACAAATAGCAGAAGTATTATCACAGAAGATAGGAATGTTACTCTCATATATCTGATAATCTTCTAGCTGACTCTTCATCCAGAGTATTTGTGTACTACATCCAGCAGCAGCAACATATTCTGCTTTTGTTGTAGAAAGGGAAATTGTAGCTTGCTTCTTGCTGTACCATGAGATCAAGTGACTTCCAAAAAATTGACAACTTCCAAACGTACTTTTCCTTTCAACTCTATCTCCAGCATAATCAGCATCGCAATATCCTACTAAGTTGTACCTTTCAGATACCTCCGAATTCTCTTAACAGCTATTAAGTGAGATTCTCTAGGATCTGATTGGAATCTTGCACACAAACAAACACTGAATAAAATATCAGGTCTAGAAGCAGTAAGATATATAAGAGATCCAATCATACCTCTGTAGAGCTTCTGATCTACCTTCTTACTTACCTCATCCTTACCTAGGACACACATTGTATGCATAGGAGTTTTTGCTTCTTTGCTTTCTGAAAGATTAAACTTCTTCAGAAGTTCTTTCACTTGCTTGGTTTAATGAACATATGTTCCATCAGAAGTTTGATTGATCTGGATCCCAAGGAAGTACTTGAGTTCTCCCATCATGCTCATTTCAAACTCAGTCTGCATAGATTTAGCAAACTCCTTTCCAAGTGTAGCATTAGATGTTCCAAAGATAATATCATCAACATATATTTGGCAAATTAAAATATCATTTTTAAAGGTTTTACAAAAGAGTGTTGTATCCACTTGTCCTCTAGTGAAACCATTATCCAGAAGGAAAGAACTTAATCTTTCATACCAAGCTCTAGGAGCTTGCTTCAGGCCATATAATGATTTCTTTAATTTGAAAATATGTTACGGAGACTTAGAGTCTTCAAAACCAAGAGTTTGGTGGACATATACTTCCTCATCTATATAACCATTTAAGAAGGCACTCTTAACATCCATCTGATATAGAGTGATGTTGTTTTGAGTGGCAAAAGAAATTAATAAGTGAATAGATTCTAACCTGGCCACTGGTGCAAAGGTTTCTGTATAGTCTATGCCTTCTTGCTGACTATAGCCCTGAGCAACCAGTTTGGCTTTGTTTCTTACAACTTCTCCTTTTTCGCTTAGCTTGTTTTTGAAGACCCACTTAGTTCCAATGATGTTGAATCCTTTTGGTCTTGGAACAAAATCCCATACGTTATTCCTTGTAAACTGATTAAGTTCTTGCATGGCAATTATCCAGTCAGCATCTAATAGAAAGAGAGAAAGAGATATTCATTGATTCTCTGAAATCTGTTATTGATCAAAAGTTAGTAACAAAAGTGTAACAAACTTGGTTTTATATACAACAGAGTGACCTGCTATAGCAGGTTAGGGATGCTGACAGGTGTCAGTCATCCTTACAATATATCTAGTATATCAGCTTACTAAGTGCATCTAATACCCCCCCCCCCCCCCACAAACTCAGGAGGTGGTAACAACTCTGAGTTTGTGTCTAAGCTCCAAAAACTTGGTAGATGCTAGAGGTTTTGTAAGAACATCAGCAATCTGATCAGTCCCAGGGATGTGAAGGACAGAGATTCTCTTAACTAAGACCTTCTCCCTGACAAAAAACAAGTCAATCTCCATATGCTTGGTCTTGGAGTGCATGATAGGGTTATGGGCAAGCAGGACAGCAGAGAGATTATCACACAGTACAACAGGTGGCTTGGTGGTTATGTGGAGTTCTTGCAACAAAGTTTGAATCCAGAGCAAGTCAGCAGTTGCAAGGGCAAGAGATCTATACTCAGATTCAGTACTAGAGCGAGCCACAACCAGTTGCTTTTTGGACCACCATGTGATTAGGTTATCACCAAAGTATATAGCAGCACCTGAAGTACTTCTTCTATCATCTGGGTCAGAGGCCCAATCAGCATCACAAAAGACTTTAAGAGTGGGAGGAGCAGAAGTAGACAAAGGAGAGAGGCACAGTCCATGACTAATGGTGCCCTTGAGGTATCTCAATATCCTCTTAACAGCAATCCAGTGAGTCTCCAAGGGATGAGCCATAAACTGACACACTTTGTTGACTGCATAAGCTAGTTCAGGTCTTGTAATTGTGGCATATTGTAAAGCACCTACCACAGACCTGTAGAAGAAGGGATCAGAGAGAGCAGCAGACCCAATTTTGGTGAGTTTGCAAGTGGACTGCATAGGAGTGCTCACAGGAGAAGCTTCTAACATGTTTGTTCTTTGAAGCAAATCTCTAATGTACTTTGACTGAGTGAGAAGTAAGGAGCCATTGGCAGCAGTTTTAACTTCAATGCCAAGAAAGTAGTCCAAATCACCCAAAAACTTAAGTGAGAAAGCTTGATTCAGTTGAGATACTAAGGATGAAATTAGAGACTCAGAGCTGCCAGTGATGATTATATCATCAACATAGACAAGAAGATAAATGGTATGACCATTAGCCAAGTAAGTGAACAAAGAAGGATCACACTTACTAGGCTTGAAGTGTAGGGCAATGAGAGCCTGTTGCAGCTTCTCAAACCATTGCCTAGGAGCTTGCTTTAGCCCATAGATAGCTTTATGTAGCTTACACACAAGAGTAGAATCTTTGTCTGCAAACCCTTGAGGCTGTTGCATGTAAACCTCCTCAGCCAACTCACCATTAAGGAAAGCATTATTAACATCTAGCTGCTTAATGGGCCAGTGATGAGTGAGAGCAATGGTGAGTATGAGTCTAACAGTCACAGGCTTAACTACAGGAGAGAAAGTCTCTGTGAAATCAAAACCATGCTGCCGGTGAAAACCCTTAGCCACCAACCTTGCTTTGAACTTGTTAACACTGCCATCAGGATTCTCCTTGACCCTGAAAACCCATTTACACCCTATAGCCTGTCTGCCAGGGGGAAGAGGAACAAGAGACCAAGTCTTATTGGCAAGGAGAGCATCATATTTTGCTTGCATAGCAGAGTGCCAGTGAGGAGTGGACAAGGCCAGCTTCACAGTTTTAGGTTCAACATGAGTCAGAAGCAGTTTTGGTTGTAATCTAGGCTGAATAAAACCTGATTTGGCTCTAGTAGTCATGCTGTGCTGATTAACAGGGATAACTGGGGCAGGAACAACCAAAGGAGGAATGGCAGGAGGACTAATAGTGGAAGAAGAAGACTGAGAGGAGACACTACTACTGGAGGTAGGAGAGGCACTAGAGGAGTGATTCTGAGACAAAGAAGAGTTACCAGACATGAGGGATGAAGAGGAGCTCTCAGAATTATTAGAGGAAGTATTAGAAGTAGGAGTGGGAGGCAAGGAAGGAATGAGATTAGGGGCAAAATTATTAAAAGGAAGAGTAGATAAAGTGACTCTAATAGGAGCAGACACAAGAGCAACTGTCTTGGGGAAAAGCTCATGAAAGGGGAATTTTGCCTCATTGAAAATCACATCCTTAGAGATATATAACCTGTCAGTAGATGATAGGCACCTGTACCCTTTGTGAGAAGGAGAATAGCCAAGAAAAAGACACTCTTGTGACCTAAAGTCCAACTTGTGAGAATTATAAGGTCTAAGTAAGGGAAAACAAGAACAGCCAAAGACCATAAGAAACTTGTAATCAGTGGACAGATGAAAAAGAAGTTGATAGGGAATCTGAAAATTGATGGAGGCTGAAGGTAACCTGTTAATGAGATACACAGCAGTAGTGAATGCATAATCCCAGTAAGAAATGGGAATGGAAGCCTGGCTGAGAAGAGTGAGACCAAGATCAACTATATGTCTATGTTTTCTCTCCACAACACCATTTTGATGGTGAGTGTGGGGGCAAATCAGCCTATGTACAATGCCCAGTTCAGTGAGATAAGTAGTGAATGGTCTAAACTCTCCTCCCCAGTCAGATTGAACACACTTAATAAGATAACCAAGTTGCAATTCAACCATGGTTTTAAATTGTTTGAAAAAAGGTAATGCCTCAGATTTGGTTTTAAGCAAGTAGATCCAAGTAAACTTGGAGTAAGCATCAACAAATGAAATATAATAATGATACCCCATGGCAGAAGGACCAGGAGAAGGTCCCCATAGGTCACAGTAAACCAGTTCAAGAGGTGTAGTGTAGGTGGTGTGTGAGGAAGCAGAGTGTAAACGATGTGCTTTTCCCATACAACAAGCAGTGCAAAACAGAGAATGGTCTTTATTTGAAAAAGGAATATTACAACTTTGTAAAACAAGCTTCAAAGTCTGAAGATTAGGATGCCCTAATCTAAGATGCCATATATTGGGCAAACAAGAATCTACACTAGAAGACTTAGTGCTAGATATATCAGAGTTATTTGCTGAAAAACATGGAAGAAGACTAGCTAACTTAGCAGGATTGGACAACTGAATATGAGGAAACTCATAGAGACCATCACTTCCAACAGACCCTTGAAGAAGCACATCATTGGTGACCTGAGATTTAACATAACAAGTATCAACATTGAACAGGAAATAGACATTTTTATCCCTATAAAACTTACTAACACTCATAAGATTCTTAGTAATGGAAGGGACAAGCAACAAATTCTTGAGTGTGAGAGGTGTGTGTGGTTGATAAGGAGAAGGAAAAGAACTAGAGCCAGCTGACTGAATAGGCAAACCTTGTCCATTCCCTATGAAGATTTGCTCATGACCTTCAAAGGGAGTGAGTTGCTGCAAGTTTTTGGCATCACTAGTTACATGGTAGGAGGCTCCTGAATCAGGAAACCAACATGAGGATCTTGAGGGAGCAACATTAGCAACAAATGTGCTAGGAGCAAGCATGATAGGAGCAGCCATTTTTGCAGGTCCAGGAGCTCTAGTCCAGACATGAGAAGCTAGAGTTGCCCAAGCAACAGGTGGAGCAGAAGTATAGTAGGTGCCAGACATAGGTGCTTGCTGAAGCTGTTGAGCTTGAGGATAGCCAGCAGGTTGTTGAGGCTGGAACTGCTGATTGTACTTGTGCCAGCAATTCAAAGCAGTGTGACCTACTTTGAAGCAAACCTGACATTGGACATTAGAATTGCGGCCACCACGACCTCTACCAAAACGGCCACCACCTCTGCCCGATCTGCCACCTCTGAAACTATTGTAGTCAGGTTCAGTGGAGGGAGTGGAGTGTGATGGAGGAACTTCAGCACTAACAGCAGTTGTAGAATCAGTTGATTGAGGAGTTTCAGGTGGAGCTTGAGTAAGATTCAAGGAAGGCACCTCTGAAACTTTCTTGAACTTGGAGAGTCTAAGTTCATGAGCCACAAGGAGAATCTCAACCTCATCAATGTCCATAACACCAAACTTGCTTTCAATTACAGACACAACCGGTGCAAAATCAGAAGGAAGTCCTTCAAGAATAACATCAATGTGATGTGAGACTGGAAGAGAGTCACCAATAGAAGCAAGAGAATCAACGATCATGCGAATCTTGAGAAGATAATCCTGAATAGAAAGAGAATCAAGCTTCATAGCCCGAAGTTCAACACGGAGTTGACGAACACGAGCGCGTGTTTGCTTCTGAAAATACTGAAAAAGACGATCCCAAAGTTCATGTGCATGAGTGCAACCTAACATTCGCGAAAGAATCTCACTGGATAACGTGGATTGCAACCACGAGAGGAGCATTTGATCCTTCTGAAGCCACACGGAGTACACAGGATTCTCAGATCCAGAGTTGCGAGCTTCATCATCAAGAAAACGAGGTGGAACACGAGTGCAGACGACGAACTCAGTGAGTCCGTGCGCATTGATGAACGGTTCCACTTTGTAATACGGTGAACTGACTTTTTATTCGAAATGTGCGGATAGCAAGAGTCGCCACCAACTTTTATTTTATCCAATTGGAAAGGCAAAAAGAACAGGAAAGACCTTTGAAAGATTTTGAGTTCGGGGGTAGGTTATACAAAGGGAAGGTGTAAGGCACCCTTTGCATCCTTGGTTATCCATGGGCTCTTAATCGCTTAGCTCACTTGTTTGTTTGAATTATTTGAAAAGTGTCGTGTGTGAATAGTAAAAAGATTTCGTTAAGGACTTTAGCTTGTAACTAAGCGTAGCCTTGTTTGAAAGTATTTGAAAAGGAGGTGTGAAAAGCATTTTGAATTTGTTTGTATTAATTATGAGCAAGCAATTAAGAACTACCTACCCTAAGTTTGTCTTTCGTGTTCTTTAAGTCTTTTGGTCGAAAGGGTCTATCCATACCATAAGAGGGCAGGAAGTCTTTCAATTGGATGTGCGGGTCATCGAAGGGTCATCGTGGGTAATCGTTCTCCACATGACTGTCCCTTGCCATAAAGAGGGCAGGTAGTCTCGGGGAAGGATATAATAGTCATTTAGGCAACAGTAAGGATACCTTAGCAATCGAAGGGACTATCATCATTTATCGAGGCAACATTGAGGGACGAGATCATTCTATCGTAGGCAACTCGACGGGACTATGATCTTTTATTCCGAGGGACTATGATGATTTGAATTTGTAGGCAGCATGTGCTAAGGTATCCCTATATTCGGAGGGACTTGACTATTTTATTGAGAAGGCAGCGGTGAGAGGATGTTACCTTAGAGGTGAGTGTGTGTAGCAATCATGTGGTTAATTCAGATATATTTAATCTTGGGTTAGTGAGCTAAGTTCAATTACTTGTTAACACTCCCTAATTTACTAACCACGCAGTTAATAGTATACAGAAATTTAAAACAGTTTAATGGTCCTACACTATTACAATAAACACCTGTGAATGCGGGAAAATAAAGGCAGGAAAATAAACCTACTTAAACTATTACACCCTGTGAGCAGTTACATAATATGGCAAAAACTTGTGTGGAAACCACAAGAAATAATTAAGTAGATGATAAGCATAATAAAAGGCACATATATAAAAAAAAGACATAATTAAAAAGGCAAAATATTTAAAGAATGCATTCGACAATCACAGAGTATGGGATGAGAAGAGAAGCTCGCGGTAATGAAGAAATTCAATGTTTAATTGCAAAGGCAATCCTAAGCCTTGAAGGTTAATGGCTAAAAGAACTTAATAGTATTAAATTAATTATTACGGTAAAACTTAATGTAAAAATAACTATAATAGAAAATTAGTGATAAAACCTAAAATTAATAGTTATTATTTAATTATTAAAATTAAAACCTGAAAATAAATGTTAGCCTAAAACCTAATTCGATTAAGTTAGCCTAAGTCTACAAATTAATTATTGATTAAACCTAAAACTAAATTAATTGATTAAATAAAAGCCCTAAATAAAATTATTAATCTAAATTCAAAATGTTAAAAAGAAATTTTAAGAATTTTATATAACCTAAAAAAAAACTACGTTAAAACTATATTAAAATTATATTAGTTTAAAGAAAATAAAAAGATTAAATAAAAATAAATAAATAAGAAAACCTGGGCGTTGGGGATCTGGTGTGATTGCCTTCGAAGGTGTATGATGGGCATGCAGCCCCCTGGGCGTTGATGATGTACTGGCGTTGATCCAAGGGCGAATATGTGGGGCTATATGGTAGACATTGCATGGGTTGTGCGCACTGAATCTTAAAGTAAATATACTGAAAAAAATAATTGTTGAGTGCCTGGTTCGAACCCAGGTCTTGATCCCTGCCATCTCACTCTCTTCACCAATGAGGCTATATTGATTTGCTGTTAATAATATGAGAGAAAACAAATAAATATAAAACAAGTACTTTAATGGGAAAAGAACAGTCAAACCTGGGGCCACCTTGCTACGCCTGCAGCCAATTAAAAGTGGAAAGAGAGTGAGCGTGGTTGACTGGCGAATTGAGAGGGCCCACGCTTTGGTCAAGGTTTCAAACCTCCACGTCATCGTCTCCCTCATATGAACCTGCAGATTTTGTTGGGAGTTTTCCTGCGGATTTACCCGCGGAAAATACCTTCGAAAATTCTGCGATTTGAAAATACTTAAAAGCAGTAGCATCAATGTATTAAAACGACCCAGATCGATGTAAAAACATTCCCTGAGTTCAAATATGGGGTTAGTTTTCCCTGGAATTGCTCTTATGCATGAGAACGAAGGGCTTGACTCTTCTTGCCATAACAATGGCACCTCCCATTAGGGACGTGGAAGCTTCGTGGCAATGGTTCAATACCTCCCTAAAACATCTTGTAAACTCAAACAAATCGTCAAACAACATTAAAATGCATCGCAACTTGATATACGAATTTCGTAAAAAATGTGTAAACTCGAGATGTGTGTTTTAAGTGCTATACGATTCACCTATTGATGCAAACCTCCCCTTTGATATCTCAGGAGGTGTATGGAATGGTCTGTTCCCTTTGAACGTGGATGCAACAATCATTTTGTCATGCCCTAGTTTTGTGAGAAAGTGTGAAACCATGGAACGTGTTTTGAGGCCAGCCATCCCTCCATTAGGGTTGGAAATATTGTGTATATATAGAGTAAAAGATTAGGTCAAGGGCTTTCAGATTGAATATTTTTTAATCATGTAATTGTAATTTGATTTTCAATCATGTATGATATTTCCAAATTTGCTTCAAATCATGTTCAATCAACTCAAATTGATTTACTTGATGTCCAAGGCTCTTATTTGATTGATTTCTGATTGAGAAATAACAACCATGCGCCATATTCAAGGAGTTGGTTTATTTATTTTATTTATTTTGATTTATATTAATTTAGATTAATAAAAACCAAAGATAAATGAAATAAAACCATGGCCATGCATATATGGGCTTGATAAATCTCTTAACATGTTAATATTCATTTTCACACCTCACAAATTAGGCCCATTTGAAAAATTTCCCCGTTTGGTCATTGTTTCTTTCATGCATTTCACCAAGAATTAACCAACTTTGACAAGGCATATCTCCCTCAATTATTGTCATATGACCATGTTCTAGGACTTTTTGGAAAGCCCAAGATGTCCTTTAAAACTTCCTTTTGGTTTCATCTCAATTGGGTCTTCCATTCTCAAGTTACGAGCTTCGAAAAAAAATGACTTTTTGCGATCCTTTAGAAGGACCTGTAATGTTTTGGCTCATATCCCCCAAATGGTGCATTTCTGGCCTTGGCATGTGAGAGACAAAGTTGTAGAGAATTAAATTTCCTTCAAATTGAGCTTTGAATGAGAAATTTCTGATGTTCCATGTGAAAGTTATGGCTGGTCAAAGTTCAGTTGACTTTCTCCTATGAAAACCCTAATTTAAAAATTTAGGTTTTGATGATTTTGGAGCTTTCCTTGATGAATCATGATCAATCCTTGATCAAATGGTGATTGATACTTCATAATGAGGATGTTGACTAAAAATCAGAAGTTTTGACTGTGGTTTGACCATAGTTTGACTTTTAGGTCAACTAGTCGATTATTGATCATTTGGGCCATTGAGTGAGCAATCTTTTGAATCAAAGCTTGAAACTTGTCATGAGGATCCTTTGAAGCATGTGAGAGACCATGAAGTCCACTTGAGGTATCAGAAGTTGATTTTTCTTAGAGAGAAGCAAAACCCTAGTTTTGGTCCTTATTACTTAGGAGATAGGTAGCTTTGAGTATTTGGAGATCTTTGAGCATTTGAAAGTCAGATGGACTGAAATATGATGGGCAAATTTTGGGTTATGACAGCTGCCCCTGTTCAATCTTCTTATATCCGAGGATGTAAATTGGCTTGTGTGCCTGTTGGAATATGAAGGTAGAAGAGGATTGAACGCTAGAATACCCAGGAATTTGCTCTAGCTGAGGCAGGGACTTTTGTCGGAGATGGGCTCGAAGATGCCATCTGGGTGTTTGGAAAAGATGTATGATTGAGATGGGCTTAAAGATGCCACCCATCTTGATAGACTTGAGAGTTAGAATATGTCGTACGTTAGACCGTATCTGAAGAATAGATTGAGTCATGCATTAGACTGAATTTAGTTTGCATCAGCAGATGATGTCTGGAAAACCATGCGTTAGGCTGGAGGATATGTCGTACGTTAGATCAGATCCAATATGCATCCTTAGATGTTTGGAAGACCGTGCGTTAGGTCGAAGAATGAGTCTTGCGTTAGACTAATTCCAATTGCATTTGTAGATGTCTGGAAAACCGTGCGTTAGGTTGAAGGATGAGTCGTGCGTTAGACTAATTCAAATTGCATCCGTAGATGTCTGGAAAACCGTGCATTAGGTTGAAGGATGAGTTGTGCGTTAGACCCCATTTACATCTGTAGATGTCTGGAAAACCGTGCGTTAGGTCGAAGGATGAGTCGTGCGTTAGACTAACCCAATTTGCATCCGTAGATGTCTGGAAAGCCGTGCGTTAGGCTGAATTTGGGCTTAGTGTTTGTTGGAGATTGATCGTGTCAGCACCGTTCGTAGTAACTGAATTAGACTTGGGAGGGATGATCGTGTCTACACCGTTCGTGATGACAGAATTAGATCTCCGAATGTTGATCGTGTCAGCACCATTCGTAGTAACTAAATTAGATCTTGGAAGGATGATCGTGTCTACACCCCTTGTGATGATAGAATTAGATCTCTTGTCGTGTCAGCACCATTCGTAGTAACTGAATTAGACTTTAGGGGATAATTGCACGTGTCCACACTGTTCGTGATGATGGAATTAGATCTCTGATCGTGTCAGTATTGTTCGTAGTAACTGAATTAGATCTTTGAAAATGATCGTGTCACCACCGTTAGTGGTAAATGAATTAGATCTTGGAAGATGATCGTGTCAGTACCGTTCGTAGTAGCTGAATTAGATCTTGGGAGATGATCGTGTCTACACCGTTCGTGATGATAGAATTAGATTCTTGGAAATAGAAGACTGTAACAGGTCATACATTAGACCATGTGTTGAAGGATGTCAGAACGAGCCATTCATTTAGACCATATCTAAAGAGGAATGTCAGAACGAGCCATACATTAGGCCATATCTGATGAATGGTATCAAAACGAGTTATTCATTAAATCATATCTGAAGAGGAATACTGGAACGGGTCATACATTAGACCATATCTGATTGAGAATACCGGAACGGGTCATACATTAGACCATATCTGATAGAGAATGCTTGCTTGGTATGTAAAAAGATTTGTCAGAATGAATCTTCAGCTTGATTATATCTGAGAGGAATGCTTGTCGAGGCGGAACCTGAAAACAACGTTAGAAATATGCAATGTCATGATGCATGTATTAGATAGTGATGTATGCAATGTATGAATATGATGTATGACTGATGCTGTTTGGAGTGTTTTGAGAAAATAAATCTCTGCATCATTGTGACTTGGATATTTGATCTTGTTTTGAAGATGTGTAGCTGGGGATTTATGATTTCTGCTTGGGGATGGAAACGATTTGAATGATTCGTCTTGATGTACCCTGACTGGGGATGAAGGATGTCGGAGAACCGGTAGTGTTGAGATGTAAATCTCTGTTGGGGAGCCATGTCTTTTTTCGAGAGTATTTGAAGATATCTTCTTAATCATTACTCTGTGGGGATATGATCTTGTGAACCTGGCTCTGTGGGGAGACATGGGTGTCTTGAAAGTTGCCCCCAGTATTATAGTAACTACCATTCTTGGATTTGATTAGGACACACCATTGAGTATTGATCAAGATGTCAAACTGGACTTGCATAGATTTGCCCCTGCTAGTAGGGACTTTGGAAAGATTCGCCTCGCGAGGACTTTATGAGATATGCACTATGGGCGTCATGCCCCTCGTAATCATAGGCCCAGGACAATGCCCCATGTTGATTGGAAATAGATTCAGATTTACTTGGATGCATGCCCCTGATTATTTTTGGCATCTTTGAGAGTTTCTCGGAATCTTGACTTGGTTGCCCCGGATTGATCGGGACATAGTTTGAAACCCATTTGAAATAAGCATTTGAGAGTTTCTTGGAATTTTGACTTGATTGCCCCAGATTGTTTGGACAAAACACGTCGTGCCCCTTGTATACGCGAGAGACATTGCTTCTGGAGTGATCTTGTCTGTCGGGATAACTGTTAGTCATTAGTTGTACCCTGTGCAGGTTCTTCCTGTTGCTAACATTTGAAATTATGTAGCAGAATATGTTTAATAATGAACTCATGAGATGCAATGCATATGTCTGTCTTGAGTTTGTTGAAAAACATTAAAACTGGATATGTAAAAGCATGATGCTTATAAAAACGTGATGTTTGTAAAAAACGAAGTGTCAACTCATCATTTGTGGTAAACCTTAAGGAGTCAGGATACCTTTTTGGTGACAGTATGCTTTCGAACTAACCATGCTTCAGTTAGGACTTTTAAGGGTTGTAACGTGGCTCGATTCACGATTTAAGAAACAAAAGATAAAGGCTCAAAATTTGATGGTACCCACCCCTCTTCGTGATGATCTTCAATCCTAAGCTCAGTTAATTCAACTTATGCATTCAGGTTCCAAGAGACTTTTGGATTTACACCTTTGATAATGATGATGGTTCACAAGCAAAGAGAACTTGTGAGATGGCAGTCACTTCTTCCTTTTGGTAGTCACAACATTTTGTTGTTCAGGAATTTATTGACTTCTCTTCTTTCATCTTTTTGATATCCCTAACTTTTGCCTGAACTGTCTATTTTGAGCTTACAGTCAGCGGGATGCCTTGATTTTTGCCTAAGTCATCTTTTTGATTTTTGACTTAGCAGGCTTTTCTTTGTATATATGTTTTTCATTTCATTTTTTTTCATTTTTTGAAAGATATTGACTGCCTTGCTTAATGATTGATGAACCATCATTGGCTTTTGATTGACATCTCCAACACTTATTTGATGTGTGCGGATGAACGCTTATGATTGAAACCTTTGTTGAAAGGTGTACTGAATGATTCTCTTAAAATAGAATGCACAGCCAAATTAACTGAGAACTACCCTGCCCCAGGTTATGAGCAAGGGTTTTAATTAGTACAAGAAAGAAACTTCTACTTCTTAGGCTCAAAGGGGTTGATGAGGGATTAACATCCTTATATCTCCACTGTTTAGGAATCAAAACAATGCTTGTACATCGTCAGCATAGTCCGCTCAAAAGCATACTGTATGAGGTTGCGGTATCGTTTTCGTCATCCTCCCTTAAAAGGCATACAACTTTAGTAGGAGTCGAGTATCACAAAACATATGCAAGGTAAAGACACAATTTAAAATGAGTGATAGCGAAATAATTTATTCAAGACAAACATATGCAATGCACTGATGATGATTATTAAAATAGATAATGTCTATCATGAGTCGAATGTTTAAACAAACAGAAAAGAGACTTGCAAACGAAAGTAGATCTAATGATCCAAAAGTTCGTCCGTCTAGACGTTAATCGGTCTTGTCATGACTAGGCATATGAGCAGTGATCATCGCGGGAGTTTTCAGGAGGGTTGAATTTGATTTCCCTATCATTGATCAGATCTTGAATCTTATTCTTTAATGTCCGGCAATTGTTTGTGTAATGTCCAGGACTGTTGGAATGGTACACGCACCTCGCATTGAGTTTAAAGCCAGGAGTGGAGGTGTTAGAATTCTTAGGAGCCTCCCTCAGAGTAATCACTCTGATCTTCAACAGATGTTGTAATGTTTGAGCCGACGACATATTGATTTTGGTGAATTGACGCTTAGGTGCATCTGGCTTGCGTCGTTGTTGTGGAACTGGTGTAGAGATTCAGAGTATCTGGGGTTCGAGCTTCCGGAATGTGTATCTGATAAAAATGTTTCAGAATGTCCGGGGTTCGAGCCTCCAAAATGTATATCTGATTGGAATGTTTCAGAAGTCTGGGGGTCAAGCTTCCAGAATGTTCATCTGATTGGAACTTTCAGAATGTCCGGGGTTCGAGCTTCCGGAATGTATATCTGATTGGAATGTTTCAGAAGTCTGGGGGTCAAGCTTCCAGAATGTTCATCTGATTGGAACTTTCAGAATGTCCGGGGTTCGAGCTTCCGGAATGTATATCTGATTGGAATGTTTCAGAAGTCTGGGGGTCAAGCTTCCAGAATGTTCATCTGATTGGAACTTTCAGAATGTCCGGGGTTCGAGCTTCCGGAATGTATATCTGATTGGAATGTTTCAGAAGTCTGGGGGTCAAGCTTCCAGAATGTTCATCTGATTAGGATTGATTTGTTGATGGTATTTGTCTGACTAGTTGGTCGACCTGAAAGGAAAAGTTAGTTTTATGTGATGTTATGAATGCAAATGCAATCTTTTCAAGGATCTTTAGGAATTTAGTTAGCAACAATAGAAAATGGTTTGGTCGCGTCTTTGTCTGAAGAATTTTGACTTCTGTCTTTGAATGTCTTTCTTTGAGAATCAAGCTCACCATATCCAGTGGGTCATAGCCTCTGATTCGGGATACTTGTACTTTTGAATTTGAAAGCATATGGCTAGAGGAAAATAAATCCTCTTGCCCCTTGATAGGTATCGAGTCTCTGAATTGGAAGGTATGTGGCCAGAGGAAGATAAATCCTCTTGCCCCTTGATAGGTATTGTGTCTTTGAATTGGAAGGCAAATGGCCAGAGGAAATTAAATCCTCTTGCCCCTAGATAGGAATTCCGTCCTCGATAAGAGCACCTGAAATTGTGCGCCCTAAATTCCTAAGATCCTTGAAAGGGTTAGTTAACATGTAATGTTATGATGTTATGATGTCATGCAGATGCAATGCATTAAGTAAAGCATAAGGTCAAATTGTCCTACAGGAAAATCCTGCAAGGAAATAGAAGGTTAAAACATAAGGCAATGAGGACGAAATGTCCTACAAGCAAATCCTGCAAGGAAATAAAAGGTTAAAGCATAAGGTAGTGAGGACGAATTGTCCTACAAGCAAATCCTGCAAGGAAATAGAAGGTTAGATAACAAACAAGTCACACAAGAGTCCTTAAGTTTAAAGGCTTGCATGGAGTATGACCAGGTGACCACCCTTCCCCAAAGGTACTTCTAAGTATAAGGATGATATCAGCAACGGGTTCTACCAAGTTACTCAGAATTGTCAGCCCCTCCAAAGCACCCTCGAACATGGTACATGCATACCACGCAATGATACTTTGAGAGAGAACCTATCTGAGTTGTAGTATCGGGTAACGACTATGCCCTTAACATGCATCAAGAGTAGTCCCCCCACTACGTTCCTAAAGGCCAAGATGGGTTAAAGGTGACTAAAGGTCCTTAAGCTCCGACTCACCTACAGATATCCACACGAACCTCTCTCATGCAAAAGAGGCATGCGAACACCCATAGAGGCCTAACTTAAGCGTGAACTCTCATATTGACCAATCCCAAGCATGCACAAGGGAGGTCGCCATGACTATCCCACTCCTATCTTAAGGTGCACTCGAATCCGGGTATAGGATTCATCTTCCATTCAATACCCAAAACAACCTTGGAAAATAAAGCCAGCAAACAAACAATTATTAAAGTGATCCTAAACTCTAAGGTAACCCCTCTTTTATTCAAAAGCATCCCCAGCAGAGTCGCCAGTTCTGTAATACGGTGAACTGACTTTTTATTCGAAATGTGCGGATAGCAAGAGTCGCCATCGACTTTTATTTTATCCAATTGGAAAGGCAAAAAGAACAGGAAAGACCTTTGAAAGATTTTGAGTTCGGGGGTAGGTTATACAAAGGGAAGGTGTAAGGCACCCTTTGCATCCATGGTTATCCATGGGCTCTTAATCGCTTAGCTCACTTGTTTGTTTGAATTATTTGAAAAGTGTCGTGTGTGAATAGTAAAAAGATTTCGTTAAGGACTTTAGCTTGTAACTAAGCGTAGCCTTGTTTGAAAGTATTTGAAAAGGAGGTGTGAAAAGCATTTTGAATTTGTTTGTATTGATTATGAGCAAGCAATTAAGAACTACCTACCCTAAGTTTGTCTTTCGTGTTCTTTAAGTCTTTCGGTCGAAAGGGTCTATCCATACCATAAGAGGGCAGGAAGTCTTTCAATTGGATGTGCGGGTCATCGAAGGGTCATCGTGGGTAATCAATCGCCACATGACTGTCCCTTGCCATAAAGAGGGCATGTAGTCTCGGGGAAGGATATAATAGTCATTTAGGCAATAGTAAGGATACCTTAGCAATCGAAGGGACTATCATCATTTATCGAGGCAACATCGAGGGACGAGATCATTCTATCGTAGGCAACTCGACGGGACTATGATCTTTTATTCCGAGGGACTATGATGATTTGAATTTGTAGGCAGCATGTGCTAAGGTATCCCTATATTCGGAGGGACTTGACTATTTTATTGAGAAGGCAGCGGTGAGAGGATGTTACCTTAGAGGTGAGTGTGTGTAGCAATCATGTGGTTAATTCAGATATATTTAATCTTGGGTTATTGAGCTAAGTTCAATTACTTGTTATCACTCCCTAATTTACTAACCACGCAGTTAATAGTATACAGAAATTTAAAACAGTTTAATGGTCCTACACTATTACAATAAACACCTGTGAATGCGGGAAAATAAAGGCAGGAATATAAACCTACTTAAACTATTACACCCTGTGAGCAGTTGCATAATATGGCAAAAACTTGTGTGGAAACCACAAGAAATAATTAAGTAGATGATAAGCATAATAAAAGGCACATATATAAAAAAAGACATAATTAAAAAGGCAAAATATTTAAAGAATGCATTCGACAATCACAGAGTATGGGATGAGAAGAGAAGCTTGCGGTAATGAAGAAATTCAATGTTTAATTGCAAAGGCAATCCTAAGCCTTGAAGGTTAATAGCTAAAAGAACTTAATAGTATTAAATTAATTATTACGGTAAAACTTAATGTAAAAATAACTATAATAGAAAATTAGTGATAAAACCTAAAATTAATAGTTATTATTTAATTATTAAAATTAAAACCTGAAAATAAATGTTAGCCTAAAACCTAATTCGATTAAGTTAGCCTAAGTCTACAAATTAATTATTGATTAAACCTAAAACTAAATTAATTGATTAAATAAAAGCCCTAAATAAAATTATTAATCTAAATTCAAAATGTTAAAAAGAAATTTTAAGAATTTTATATAACCTAAAAAAAAAACTACGTTAAAACTATATTAAAATTATATTAGTTTAAAGAAAATAAAAAGATTAAATAAAAATAAATAAATAAGAAAACCTGGGCGTTGGGGATTTGGTGTGATTGCCTTCGAAGGTGTATGGTGGGCATGTAGCCCCCTGGGCGTTGATGATGTACTGGCGTTGATCCAAGGGCGAATATGTGGGGCTATATGGTAGACATTGCATGGGTTGTGCGCACTGAATCTTAAAGTAAATATACTGAAAAAAATAATTGTTGAGTGCCTGGTTCGAACCCAGGTCTTGATCCCTGCCATCTCACTCTCTTCACCAATGAGGCTATATTGATTTGCTGTTAATAATATGAGAGAAAACAAATAAATATAAAACAAGTACTTTAATGGGAAAAGAACAGTCAAACCTGGGGCCACCTTGCTACGCCTGCAGCCAATTAAAAGTGGAAAGAGAGTGAGCGTGGTTGACTGGCGAATTGAGAGGGCCCACGCTTTGGTCAAGGTTTCAAACCTCCACGTCATCGTCTCCCTCATATGAACCTGCGGATTTTGTTGGGAGTTTTCCTGCGGATTTACCCGCGGAAAATACCTTCGAAAATTCTGCGATTTGAAAATACTTAAAAGCAGTAGCATCAATGTATTAAAACGACCCAGATCGATGTAAAAACATTCCCTGAGTTCAAATATGGGGTTAGTTTTCCCTGGAATTGCTCTTATGCATGAGAACGAAGGGCTTGACTCTTCTTGCCATAACAATGGCACCTCCCATTAGGGACGTGGAAGCTTCGTGGCAATGGTTCAATACCTCCCTAAAACATCTTGTAAACTCAAACAAATCGTCAAACAACATTAAAATGCATCGCAACTTGATATACGAATTTCGTAAAAAATGTGTAAACTCGAGATGTGTGTTTTAAGTGCTATACGATTCACCTATTGATGCAAACCTCCCCTTTGATATCTCAGGAGGTGTATGGAATGGTCTGTTCCCTTTGAACGTGGATGCAACAATCGTTTTGTCATGCCCTAGTTTTGTGAGAAAGTTTGAAACCATGGAACGTGTTTTGAGGCTAGCCATCCCTCTATTAGGGTTGGAAATATTGTGTATATATAGAGTAAAAGATTAGGTCAAGGGCTTTCAGATTGAATCTTTTTTAATCATGTAATTGTAATTTGATTTTCAATCATGTATGATATTTCCAAATTTGCTTCAAATCATGTTCAATCAACTCAAATTGATTTACTTGATGTCCAAGGCTCTTATTTGATTGATTTCTGATTGAGAAATAACAACCATGCGCCATATTCAAGGAGTTGGTTTATTTATTTTATTTATTTTGATTTATATTAATTTAGATTAATAAAAACCAAAGATAAATGAAATAAAACCATGGCCATGCATATATGGGCTTGATAAATCTCTTAACATGTTAATATTCATTTTCACACCTCACAAATTAGGCCCATTTGAAAAATTTCCCCGTTTGGTCATTGTTTCTTTCATGCATTTCACCAAGAATTAACCAACTTTGACAAGGCATATCTCCCTCAATTATTGTCATATGACCATGTTCTAGGACTTTTTGGAAAGCCCAAGATGTCCTTTAAAACTTCCTTTTGGTTTCATCTCAATTGGGTCTTCCATTCTCTAGTTACGAGCTTCGGAAAAAAATGACTTTTTGCGATCCTTTAGAAGGACCTGTAATGTTTTGGCTCATATCCCCCATATGGTGCATTTCTGGCCTTGGCATTTGAGAGACAAATTTGTAGAGAATTAAATTTCCTTCAAATTGAGCTTTGGATGAGAAATTTCTGATGTTCCATGTGAAAGTTATGGCTGGTCAAAGTTCAGTTGACTTTCTCCTATGAAAACCCTAATTTAAAAATTTAGGTTTTGATGATTTTGGATCTTTCCTTGATGAATCATGATCAATCCTTGATCAAATTGTGAATGATACTTCATAATGAAGATGTTGACCAAAAATCAGAAGTTTTGACTGTGGTTTGACCATAGTTTGACTTTTAGGTCAACTAGTCGATTATTGATCATTTGGGCCATTGAGTGAGCAATCTTTTGAATCAAAGCTTGAAACTTGTCATGAGGATCCTTTGAAGCATGTGAGAGACCATGAAGTCCACTTGAGGTATCAGAAGTTGATTTTTCTTAGAGAGAAGCAAAACCCTAGTTTTGGTCCTTATTGCTTAGGAGATAGGTAGCTTCGAGTATTTGGAGATCTTTGAGCATTTGAAAGTGAGATGGACTGAAATATGATGGGAAAATTTTGGGGTATGACACACTTGTTGTCGCCAGAGATGGAAATTCTTCTCATCTAGCTTCTGCGAAAGCTTGAGCGAGAAATTGAAACGGTGAAGGTCCTCGGAAACGACCGGTGAAGGTTTCGCCGGCGACGGATCTTCACGGTCGTAGGCGGAGCTAGCGGTGGACGGTGAAGAAACCATGGCCACGGAACGAAAAGGCTACGATCTAGTCTACTGATACCATAATAGAAAGAGAGAAAGAGATATTCATTGATTCTCTGAAATCTGTTATTCATCAAAAGTTAGTTACAAAAGTGTAACAAACTTGGTTTTATATACAAGAGAGTGACCTGCTATAGCAGGTTAGGGATGCTGACAGGTGTCAGTCATCCTTACAATATATCTAGTATATCAGCTTACTAAGTGCATCTAATAGCATCCTCCAGAGCTTGATCAACAGAAGTTGGCTCAATAAGAGATACTAGACCAAATTGACATTCTGCATTGTTCTTAAGGAATGATCTTGTTCTGATAGGATCTTCTTTCTTCCCAATGATAACATCTTCCGAGTGAGCAGAGCTGAGTCTAGAAGATCTTATGACAGTTTGCTCTTCAGAAATTCTGAGATTCTCCAATGAAGAAGCAACTTGATCTTCTAACACTTTGCTTCTAGGTTCTTCAGCTTCTGAGTTAGAGATTTCAATATCTGCTAAATTCTCAAGCTGCTTTGGCTTTTCAAGACGAAGCTTATCATCAAATATGATATTGATTGATTCTTCAACAATCAATGTTTCAGTATTGTATACTCTGTAGCCTTTTGAGCGTTCAGAATATCCAAGAAGGAAACACTTCTGTGCCTTAGAAACAAACTTATTCAGATGATCTTTAGTGTTCAAAAATGTTGGGCTTTCTGTTCTTCCACAATTAATAAGGAGTCTTATTAAGAATAGGTCTTATAGAGATTCTATTCTGAATATAACACACTGTGTTAATTGCTTCTGCCCAGAAATGCTTACCCATATTGGTTTTGTTAATCATGGTTCTGGCCATTTCTTGTAGAGTCCTATTCATTCGCTCTACAACTCCATTTTGCTGTGGAGTTCTAGGGAACGAGAAATCATGGGCAATACCATTTTCTTTGAAATAAATCTCAAAGAATCTGTTCTCAAATTCTCCACCATGATCACTTCTGACCTTTATGATTTTACACTCTTTCTCAGATTGAATCTGAGTGCAGAAGTCAAAGAACACAAAATGAGACTCATCCTTGTGTTTCAAGAATTTTACCCTTGTCCATCTGCTATAATCATCTACGATGACTAATCCATATTTCTTCCCTCTAACAGATGCTGTTTTGACTAGTCCAAACAGATCAATGTGCAGAATTTCTAGCGGCCTAGAGGAAGAGACAACATTCTTAGATTTGAATGCAGGTTTGGAAAACTTCCCTTTTTGACATGCTTCACAAAGAACATCTGATTTATATTTCAGATTAGGGAGTCCTCTGACCAGATTTAGTTTGTTAATCTGAAAAATATTTCTTAAATTAGCATGGCCTAATCTTTTGTGCCAGACCCATTGCTCTTCACTAACAGACATAAGACAAGTTACCTCCTTGATTCTTAAGATCTTGAAGATCAATCTTGTAAATATTGTTCTTTCTCTTGTTTGTAAATAGGAGTGAGCCATCCTTCTGACTTACAGCTTTACAAGACTTTTGATTGAAGATTATGTCATAACCATTATCACTTAATTGACTTATGGACAATAAGTTATGAGCCAATCCATCTACTAGCAGAACATTAGTTATGGAGGGAGAGTTACCAATGCTTATAGTTCCAGAGCCAATGATCTTGCCCTTCCGATCTCCTCCAAACTTTACTTCGCCATCAGACTTAACCACCAGGTCTTGGAACATAGACCTTTTTCCCGTCATGTGCCGCGAGCACCCAGAGTCCATGTACCATGACATGTTTTGCTTTGTCTTCTTTGCTGCTAAGGATATCTGCAACAGGAATAATCTCTTCCTTAGGTACCCACAATTTCTCGGGTCCTTTCTTGTTAGTTCTCCTCAAGTTCTGATTGAACTTGGGTTTAGCATGAAAATTAACAGGAGGTGCAGCATGATATTCCTTAGTTTGAGCAACATGATATTTTCTCTTTTGTGTCACATGCTTCTTAGTGTGTGTAATGTGAAAACTTTGAGCATGTGATGTGAGCCTAATATCATGGGAGTGTCCATACTTGAATTGATCATACAAAGGTTTGAATGTGATTTTCATATCCTCAACAGATTCAAGTTTGTATGGGGTTTCACCCTCATAACCTATGCCAACTCTCTTGTTTCCACTAACTGCATATATCATAGGGGCAAGTTGACTTCTTCCAATACCTCTAGAGAGAAATTTTCTGAAACTCAAGTCATATTCCTTAAGAATATTGTTCATGCTTGGAATAGACTTTTCTGAACCAGAAGATGACTCAGCATCTTTGGATAGTTTTATAACTTTTTCTTTGAGTTCAGAATTTTCTAATTCAAGCTTCTTAGTTTCAGATGCAAAGAGCTTTCTCAGCTTTTTGTATTTGATACTAAGCTTAGCCTTGATTTCCAGAATTTCAGTTAGGATGGAAACTAGCTCATCTCTAGATAGTTCAGAAAATACCTCTTCAGAGTTAGAGTCTGATTCTGATGTAGATTCTGATTCAGCATCCACAGTAGCCATCAGCGCTATGTTGGCTTGCTCATCTTCTGAGTCTGATTCTGATTTTGATGAATCTGAATCATCCCAAGTAGCCATAATACCTTTCTTCTTCTGGAATTTCTTCTTGGGCTTTCCCTCTGAAGCTTTGGACACTCACTCTTGTAATGTCCTGGCTCCTTGCACTCAAAGCACGTGACCTTCTTTTTGTCAGATCTCCTGAGTCCAGAAGATTCTCCTCTTTCAGGCTTTTTGGAACTTTTGAAGTTCTTGAACTTCCTTTGTTTACTCTTCCAGAGTTGGTTTACCCTTCTGGAGATCATGGATAGTTCATCTTCTTCTTCTTCTGATTCTGAAGAGCCCCCTTATTCAAACCCCCCCTTTCTAAGTGTTGTTCTATCCTTCAATTGGCATCAGAGCGCCGGTTCTAAGGTGCAAGCACTTAACTGTGTTAGAAAAGATTCAGGAAGAGAAAAACACTAAGTCAAGATGGTTGATACTCCAACACCTACATCTACATCTGGCTCTGCTGAGCAAAACAATGGAAATGGAAACAATGGATATTCTAGACCACCAGTATTTGATAGTGAAAATTTTGAATACCGGAAAGATAGATTGGAAAGTTAATTTCTTGGTCTAGATTGTGATTTGTGGGACTTGCTTGTGGATGGTTACAATCATCCTGTGAAAGCTAGTGGAGTAAAGCTGACAAGACAAGAAATGAGTGATGATCAAAAGAAGCAATTCAAAAATCATCACAAGTCAAGGACTGTTTTGCTGAATGCTATCTCTCATTCTGAATATGAGAAGATATCTAACTGGGAAACTGCCCATGATATATATGAATCATTGAAAATGACTCATGAAGGAAATGCCCAAGTCAAAGAAACCAAAGCTCTTGCTTTAATCCAGAAATATGAAGCCTTCAAGATGGAGGATGATGAAAACATTGAAACAATGTTCTCAAGATTTCAAACTCTAACTGCTGGATTAAAAGTTCTTGACAAGGGATACACAAAGGCTGATCACGTCAAGAAGATCATCAGAAGCTTGCCAAGAAGATGGGGTCTTATGGTGACTGCATTCAAAATTGCCAAGAACCTGAATGAAGTCTCTCTTGAAGAGTTGATCAGTGCTCTGAGGAGTCATGAAATTGAGCTAGATGCTAATGAACCTCAAAAGAAAGGTAAGTCTATTGCGTTAAAATCTAATTATAAAAATGTTCTAATGCATTTCAGGCTAAAGAAGAAGATTTTGAAGAATCAGAATCAGAAGAAGAAGAAGATGAACTGTCCATGATCTCCAGAAGGGTAAATCAACTCTGGAAAAGCAAACAAAGGAAGTTCAAGAACTTCAGAAGTTCTAAGAAGCTTGAAAGAGGAGATTCTTCTGGAAGCAAAAGATCTGACAAGAAGAATGTCACTTGCTTCGAATGCAATGAGCCAGGAAATTACAAGAGTGAGTGTCCAAAGCTTCAGAAGGAGAAGCCCAAGAAGAAGTTTCATAAGAAGAAGGGTCTTATGGCAACTTGGGATGATTCAGATTCATCAGAATCAGAATCAGACTCTGAAGGCGAGCATGCAAACATTGCGCTGATGGCTATTGTGGATGTTGAATCAAAATCTACATCAGAATCAGAATCTGACTCTGAAGAGGTATTTTCTGATCTATCTAGAGAAGAGCTAGCTTCCAGTTTAGCAGAAATTCTTGAAATCAAGGCTAAGCTTAGTATCAAGTACAAAAAGCTGAGAAAGCTCTTTGTATCTGAAACTGAGAAGCTTGTATTAGAAAATTCTAAGCTTAAAGAAAAAGTTTTAAAATTATCCAAAGATGCTGAGTCATCTTCTGGTTCAGAAAAATCTATTCCAAGCCTGAACAATATTCTTAAAGAATATGACTTGAGTTTCAGGAAATTCTTATCTAGAGGTATTGGTAGAAGTCATCTTGCCTCTATGATATATGCGGTTTCTGGAAACAAGAAAGTTGGCATTGGCTATGAGGGTGATACCCCATACAAACTTAAACCTGTAGATGATAAGAAAATCACATACAAGCCATTGTATGATCAGTTCAAGTATGGCCACTCCCATGATATTAGGCTCACCTCACATGCTAAAAGCTTCCACGTTACACACACTAAGAAGCATGTGACACAAAATAGAAAATATCATGTTGCTCAACCTAAAGAATATCATGTTGTACCTCCTATAAATTATCATGCTAAACCCAAGTTCAATCAGAACTTGAGGAAGACTAACAAAAAAGGACCCAAGAAAATGTGGGTACCTAAGGAGAAGATTTTCTGTTGCAGATATCCTTGGCAGCAAAGAAGAAAAAGCACATCATTTCATGGTACCTCGACTCTGAGTGCTCGCGGCACATGACGGGAAAAAGGTCTATGTTCCAAGACCTAGTGCTTAAGTCCGCTGGAGAAGTCAAGTTTGGAGGAGATCAGAAGGGCAAGATAATTGGCTCAAGAACCATAAGTATTGGTAACTCTCCTTCTATAACTAATGTACTTCTTGTAGATGGATTAGCTCATAACTTATTGTCCATAAGTCAATTAAGTGACAATGGTTATGACATAATCTTTGATCAAAAGTCTTGCAAGGCTGTAAGTCAGAAGGATGGCTCAATCCTATTTACAGGCAATAGAAAGAACAACATTTACAAGATTGATCTTCAAGATCTTAAGAATTAGAAGGTAACTTGTCTTATGTCTGTTAGCGAAGAGCAATGGGTCTGGCACAGAAGATTAGGCCATGCAAGTTTGAGAAAGATTTCTCAGATTAACAAACTAAATCTTGTCAGAGGTCTCCCAAATTTGAAATATAAATCAGATGCTCTTTGCGAAGCATGTCATAAAGGGAACTTCTCCAAACCTGCATTCATGTCTAAGAATGTTGTTTCTTCCTCTAGGCCGCTAGAACTTCTGCACATTGATATGTTTGGCCCAGTCAAGACAGCATCTGTCAGAGGGAAGAAATATGGATTAGTCATCGCATATGATTATAGCCGTTGTTCTTGGGTAAAGTTCTTGAAACACAAGGATGAGTCTCATTCAGTGATCTTTGACTTCTGCACTCAGATTCAATCTGAGAAAGTGTGTAAAATCATAAAGGTCAGAAGTGATCATGGTGGCGAATTTTAGAACAGATTCTTTGAAATTTATATCAGAGAAAATGGTATTTCCCATGATTTCTCTTGCCCTAGAACTCCACATAAAAATGGAGTTGTAGAGCGAAAGAATAGAACTCTACAAGAAATGACCAGAACCATGATCAATGAGACAAATATGGATAAGCACTTCTGGGCAGAAGCAATAAATACTGCATGTTATATTCAGCGTAGAATCTCTATAAGACCTATTCTTAATAAGACTCTTTATGAATTGTGGAAGAACAGAAAGCCCAACATTTCATATTTTCATCATTTTGGATGTATTTGTTATATTTTGAACACTAAGGATCATCTGAGTAAGTTTGATTCTAAGGCACAGAAGTGTTTCCTTCTTGGATATTCTGAACGCTCAAAAGGCTACAGAGTATACAATACTGAAACATTGATTGTTGAAGAATCAATCAATATCAGATTTGATGATAAGCTTGGTCTTGAAAAGCCAAAGTAGTTTGAGAATTTTGCAGATATTGAAGTCTGTGACTCAGAAGCTAGAGAACCCAGAAGCAAGGTGTCAGAAGATCAATTTGCTGCTTCTTTAGAGAATCTCAGAACTTCTGAAGAACCAACTATCAGAAGATCTTCTAGACTCACCTCTGCTCACTCAAAAGATGTCATTCTTGGAAAGAAAGAAGTATCAGAACAAGATCTTTCCTGAAGAAAATTAGTACGGACTTATGATCAGAATGAGAAGATGAGAAGTTCTAACTCTGTCAGAATCAAAGTTAAAGCAAAACAGCTGTCACCAACTTTTCCAGAAGTTGAACACGTGTTCACTCTATTTGGACAAGCATGCGTGCAACTGATGAGACGCCGCCCTAGGTAACTGTGCAAATCATTTCAAATTTCACGTTATCCCACCTTACGTCATTCATCATTAAATGAATTTTATTTTCTTGATTTTGTAACTGTTCATTCTCATAATTTCATTGCATTCTTTTTCAAATTCGTCTCTATATATATACTCCCCTCATCATACCATTTTCTCTTTTACGCATTCATTCTCTCTCCTGTTTATGCACTTCTGCAACCTTTTTGCCCTATTTTCTTACCCTAAAAGAAAGAAACCTAGAAATCTCAGTTGTGTGAAAATGGCTGCTTCTTCATCACATATTGCTGATTCTTCACCTCCTCCTCAACAACATCAACAAGAAGAAGAACAACTATTCTTTCCACCAGTCACGTGTTCGATTCCTTGGGAAGATTTAGAAGTAACTTGTGAGTTGATGGTTGACGTTAATAATCTTGAAGAACATGAGTTTTATATCAAAGATAATATGGTCTTTCAAGAATGGTCATCGTTGTTTCTCGAGTTCTGTGGACCAGTCTATCCTGACATGATAAAAGAGTTCTGGGCTTATGCTTTCGTCATTCCTAAAGCAATTGTATCTTTTGTTCATGGAAGATTCTTTGCTATCACTAAATATACCTTGAGAATATTGTTTGATTTGAAAGAGCCTGTTGGCGCTTTTGAACTCTCTCGTAGAGCAAACTGGGCAGATGATCTTGCTGAACTATACACAGATGTGAAGAAAACCAAGGATGTTAGGGACTTGAAGGACATCTAAAAAGTGTGGACAAAGATCCTTCTAGGGTATTTCTATCACAGAAAATCAACCTGTTCACCAAACTTCATAAACAAAGACCAACAATACATCATGTATTGTATTGGTACTCAGAAGAAGGTTGATGCTCCTTACATCATTTTCAATCATATGTGGAATGCTATAAGAGACTCTAGAGATAAGAACAGAAATAAGAAAGGCAATGTTATTCCTTTTGGAAGAATCGTTACCAATATTCTGGTTCAAACCAAGATGGTTGAAAAACTGGAATCTGACGGTGTCATCAAGGATCTTGTCACTATCACTGGAAGCATCTTGAATGCTAACACCTTGAGAAAGATGAATCTTATTCGAGCTGTTGAACATGCTCCTCAACCCATTCCAGGAGTTAGAAACAGAAGAGGCCCTGTTCTGGCTGAGTTCGAAATGTTTTTCAGAAAAGAACTATCAGAAGTTGAGGTTAATTATCGTAAGGTTCTCAAGAAGGGTAGTGCTATTGATGCTCCTACTGGAGTAAGTCGTCAGAGGCCTTCTACTTCCAAGGCTGGAGTATCAGAAGATGTTCCAGAAGTTGTCCAAGAAGCTGCTTATCATCAGGAAAAAATAACAAAGCGCAAGCTAGATCTTCCTTCTTTCAGCCAAGAGAAGAGTAATCAAGAAAAAGCTGCTGCTGATGTTGATGAAAATGTTGTTGAAAATGAGAAAGAAGAACAAGAAAATGTTGAGAAAAAGAAGAAAAAGAAGAAGTCTAAGAAAGATAAGTAAGAAGATAATGAGAAGCATGATGGGGAGGATGCAGAGAAGAATAAGAAGAAAAATAAAACAAAGAAAAAGAAAGTTGTTGAAGTAGAAAAGAGATTAGAAGAAGAAGTGAATCAAGAAGAAGTAAATAAGGAAGAAGAGAAGAAGGAAGCTGCTAGAAAGAGAGAAATTTCTCTAGCAAAGGTGAAGACCGTTTATGAGAAGAAGAAGCGAAAGGCTATGGAAGCTAACTCTGAGAGGCCTCAGAAGAATAGCACTTCAGGTATTCTTATTTTTGAACCTAACTCTGCTTCTGTTTTAAGTTCAATATTTGTACCAACAGAAGTTGCTAAACCTTCTCAACCAGTTATTCAACCAGAAATAGCCTCCACCATATTACCTTCCATCACCAAAGTTCTCACCCCTCCTTCTTCACCCAAAACCAATATTCGTTCTGACCACTCTCATTCTGAACCCATTCTTGATATTCAACCTCTTCAAACTCTCATTCCCCCTCATACAAATATCTCCACTTCTCAACCTCCTCCTCACTCAAACTATGAACCTATTTCGTCCCCCACTCAAAATAATCCCATTACATCAGAACCTCCAAATTCCGATTCATTAGAATAATTGTTCCGTGACTGCAACTTCACACCAAAACCTTGTCTTGAACCTAAGCTGGTTGTGTTAGAATCAGAGAATGAAGCAGAATCTTCTTTCTGTCTTGATAGAGAATCTGCTCCTTACTTCATTCTACATCCAGATTCTGCCATCACCAGACTCAAATCTCGTCGGGAATTTTCTGTTGGTGTATTTATTGAACTATTAAACATAAAGATGCAGACAGGGTTAGATGCCTTGAAGGCTGCATATCATGCCGGGATGGATGATGTTGCTTTAAGGAATCTCTGGAGTATTTTCAGAAGAAAGATGAACTCTGAGTTTCTGAAGCTTTAGAAGGCGTGTGTAGCAGAAGCTCCAGGTCCTCTTAAGACTCTCAGGTCCTTTGAAGAATTCTGGTTCTGTCCTCTCAAACGCAGGCACTGCCTTGAAGAGAAAGAGTTTGTTGATGAACTTGAGGAAGTTCAGCCTCTTGCTATGGTTGTATGGAAGCCTAGTTGTCATGTTTTGACTGGAGACTTTCAGTCAATATTCAACTGGCTAAGGGAGAATCCCTCTAAGAAAGCACCTGATATGGTATATCCAGAAGTTGAATACCCATCAGAAGTTGCTGCTCCTACACCTCCATGGAATCTGGCTGAGATCCTTCAGGCTCTCGCAAATTCTGATTCTGTTATCCCTACTCCAGAATATGCTGAAGATGCTTCTATGTCAGAAGATGATGCTGAAAATCAAGATGCTGAGAATCATCCTGCTGAGAAACTTCCTGTTCAGGAAAATCAAGATGATGTTATCATGATTGATGCTGCTGTTGAGAATGCTATTCGTTTGAACAATAGCTGTGAAGCTTCTTCTGCTGAACCTTCTGTTCTGGTGAACACTATAAAGGCTCTTCAACCGAACCAAGCTGATCTTGCCTCTCGTCTGGATAAGCATGAGGAAACTCGTAAGGAATTCAGATCCTTTATGAAGAAGCAGACTGAAAGCACTTATGAGATTCAAAACCTTCTGGCCCAACTAGTTTCTAAGCTAGGCTAGTCGTATTGTGTCTTGGTCTTATATGTTTTCTTGTTTCTTGCATCTAATTCCTTGCATCTGCCTTCTATCTTTTGTATCTTATGATATTTTATTGAATCAATGAAATATTATCTTCTTCACTCATATTGTTTTTCATCTGAATCTTTTAAATGCTTTTTGATGTTATGACAAAAAGGGGGAGAAACATGATAATTGATTTGGTTTACTATATCAGTTGCTGGGATTAAGTCTCAACATTCCTAACATTATTTGCAAGTTCTATGTTTTTGAGATTCTTTGCAGGATTGGCATAAGAAGCAAATACATGAGGAGTATGCTATTCAAGAAAGAAGCATGTTCTTGGAATTTGAAGCAAGCTTATTGCTATGAAGCTGCTATTCAAGAAAGAAGCATGTTCTTGGAATTTGAAGCAAGCTTAGTGCTGTGAAGCTTCAAGATCAGAAGCAAGAAGGAAGAATGTTCTGATATTCTCGTTGAAGAATATGCTCTAATACATTCTCTTCTCTCATATGTTCTGATACACATTTTGTTTAAGAACTTACCAGAGTTTTGCTCTGATACATGTTCCTTCTTAAAAGAATGTTCTGACTCATTCATGCTCTGACTTTTATTGTCTAGTTTGTTCTGAAATATTTCAGAATGTAAAGATGCCCTGATGATGCTCGAATACATTCAAGAATGTTCTGATACAATCAAGAATGATATGATTCAAGAAGAAATTCAAAGCTCTGAAGCTGTCCTATGGAAGCAAGAAGCAGAAGCTCTGAATGTTCTGAAGTTCTAGGCAAATGTGAACGTCTCGATTGAAATGGAAAATACTCAGGGAAGTCTTTTATTTATAAATTCTTCTAGTATTTATTTCAGGGGGAGATTGTCAATCTCAGGGGGAGACATATTCACACACTATAATTATATGCTTATGCTATAACTGTGTAATTGTCTTTAGTCATCTGATATTCTGATTGAAAATTCATATCAATTATATATGTTTTTGTAATCATCCAAAAGGGGGAGATTGTTAGAACAAGAATTGTTCTGATCAATATTCTTAGCTTAGATGATAACATTATATATGAATTTTGCATAAGATAATGTGGTACTCTAATCCTATGCATTTTCCATTTCAGGAAATATATAAAGAGTATGCACAAATTCAGCGCAAGAAGCACTGACTCAGAAGGTTCAAGTATGCAACATCAGGACATCCTCCCGCAAGACATCAGAAGATGGTCAAGCAGAATCAGAACATGATCTATGAAGCATCAGAAGAACTTGAGTTCAGAAGAAGAAACACTGAAGTTCTCATGGTATCACGCTAGAAGCACTTCAAAGTCAGAAGACAAGAAGATGCTCTGCAGCAAGCTGAATGACTCTGATATTCAAACGTTGTATCTACAAAGATCATATCAGAAGCAAGTACAAGATGACAGGCTACGCTGACTGACAAAAGGAACGTTAGAAGCTATTAAAGGCAAAGTCAGTTAAAGCAGGAAAAGAAAGGCTCGAGGTAGTTGACAAAAGAGTGAAACATTAAATCCAAAGCTGTACGGATCACACAACACATTAAATTCTCCCAACAGTCATCTTCTCAAAAACGCCTATATATAATGAAGTTCTAATCAGAAGCAAGGTTACACACTTACGTGAACAACTCTTGCAAACTTGTTGAAACGCTGTTGAGAAAATCTATCAAACTTCATCTTCAACCTCACATTACTTTTGTAATGTATTAGTGAGTTTAAGCTTAGAACTTAAGAGAAATATCACAGTTGTGATTACAGCTTTATAAGAAGCAATGTTGTACTCTTGTAAGAATTTGTTTACATTCATTTGTAAAAGGAACTAGAGAGATCAAGTTGTGATCAGAATCTCTAGAAGTCTTAGAAGGTATCTAAGCATTGATTTCCTAGAGTGATCAAGTTGTGATCAGTAGACTTTAGAAGACTTAGAAGGTATCTAAGTGGAAAACCATTGTAATCAAGGTTGATTAGTGGATTAAATCCTCAGGTGAGGTAAATCACTCTATTGGGGTGGACTGGAGTAGTTTCGTTAACAACGAACCAGGATAAAAATCATTTTGCAATTGTTTTTATCTTAAGAGTTTTTAAAGTTACACTTATAAGAAGCAATGTTGTACTCTTGTAAGAATTTGTTTACATTCATTTGTAAAAGGAACTAGAGAGATCAAGTTGTGATCAGAATCTCTAGAAGTCTTAGAAGGTATCTAAGCATTGATTTCCTAGAGTGATCAAGTTGTGATCAGTAGACTTTAGAAGACTTAGAAGGTATCTAAGTGGAAAACCATTGTAATCAAGGTTGATTAGTGGATTAAATCCTCAGGTGAGGTAAATCACTCTATTGGGGTGGACTGGAGTAGTTTCGTTAACAACGAACCAGGATAAAAATCATTTTGCAATTGTTTTTATCTTAAGAGTTTTTAAAGTTACACTTATTCAAACCCCCCTTTATAAGTGTTTTTCTATCCTTCACAATAATCCTGCTGAACACACTCATTATAGAAAATTTGTTCCTTACACCAGAAGTAGAATGTCATAACATTGTGTCTGACATTTGTACTACTAGTATTCTCCATAAATTTCATCTCTTTTTTTAACAGACCCTTATTGTGGTGTCGTTTTTTTACCTCCCCGTTTCACTTAGGAGGACGGCACGTTTAACCCTTCACGCGAAATTTGGAAGGAGAAAGCGCCCGTTGCGGGATGAATTTTATTTCAGTTCTTCCTACGATAGCACACAAACTTTTTAATTATCCTACGAAAGAGGAAGGGGAAAAAGATCTAAAATAAACCCTAGAAGTTTACTAAGTGTGGGGATTCACCTAGACTAGAAATTCTGGAGTCCGAGAGGTCGGTTATACATAGGGAAGGTTTTAAGCACCCTATATATCCGTAGTACTCTACGGGAACCTTCTCTGTGTCTATGTGTTTGTGTTTGTTGCTTATTGATTGGGAAAGTTTCTCCTTTGTGTTAGGAGGGAAAATTGAATTGAATTAAAAGAGATAGATAGACTGACTCTTTTTGGTTTTTGATTAGCTCGCTGAGATTCCTTGTGAATCTCATGCCTTCATATCCATAATGTAAGTCAGAGCTTTTTGTAGTTCGGGGAACTAATTAGGGAAATTAATTATTTTTGGGTGCCTTGCTTGAAGCTCAAGGTTGAAGCTTGAATTAAATCTCTGTTTATAGTAAAGAGTCATGAAATCATCTTTACAGAGAGGTATTTCTACTATTCCACCACAAAAATTTAAAAGTGACAGAAAAGCTGAGTTTGTTTCATTAAGAGAGGGACCTTACTTGTGTATGTGCAAGTATACTAGTCAAATGTCTCTCGAATGAAAGAAAGATTCTCAACCAAATTAGGGAAAGTTACACATGCCTGGGTTAACTTGCCAGAGAATGTCTTTCAAAATCCTAAATGGGAGAATGATTAAAATTGAAATGTTTGTTTGTTTGTTTGAATGTGGTGAGATAGGAGAAATATCTCTCTATACAGATAAGCCATGTCTATTTACTATATGAAAGATTTGATTTTAGCTGGCTTGTATGAGGCCCAAGCTTGAGGCTTTTTAAAGGTTTTTATTGACTCTGGGAGATGACTCCACTGGAATTAACTTAAACTAAGAAATTTTGTGTTTTGTATAAAGCCCAGAATTGAGCCTGGCTCTAGTTGGAGAGTGTTTATTTAATGGATTGAAAAGTTTATTTAGTATTCTGTACAAAGCCCAGAATTGTGGCTTACTCTACCCAGGGAGACTCTATTTTGTGCCTTGTACAAAGCCCAAGGTTGTGGCTGACTGTTGATAAGACTGAGTATGGATGACTTTCTGGGGAAAAGACCCTAAAGGTTAGGAATCTTTGACACACGGAAATGAATTTTATCTTCCTTGTACAAAGCCCAAGGTTGTGGCTGTTTGATGGAGGAGGACTCACTGTGGAGACTCTATTATCTGCCTTGTACAAAGCCCAAGTTTGTGGCTGACTCTGAATAGGGGAATACCTATGAGTAGGGTTTTGACTCTAAGGGGAGTATGTGCCTTGTACAAAGCCCAAGGTTGAGGCTGACTTTTAAATGGGAAAAGATCTACCAATGTGGGATCTTTTGATTTAGAGGGGATTACTCTGTTGTTTTAGAGACTAAAGGTTGACCCTTCTGGGGATTATGCTTTTGTTAAGCAGGAATTGATGAATGAAAGACCCAGGTTTGAAGATTGACTCTTCTGGGGAATTTGTTTGAATGATTGACCTAGACTCTATTGAGGAGTTTTGAAGGTTTGGAAGATGATTTTCGGAAGCTAACCCTTTCCAGGGAATTTGGATTTGAAGGATTAATTTTGGAGACTAACCTTTTCCAGGGTTTTTTGTGCTTAATGAATGATTGGGTAGCACTCTATTGATGTGAAAGGATGAAAGGATTAATTGAGACTTCTTGTTTAAAGCCCAAGATTAAGGATGACTCTGACTGGAGATAGACAAATATGGAACCTAGACTCTGTTAAGGAGGAAAATTATTGGAGATTTGAAGATAAAGATGACAGAGACTGTCCAAGTCTCTCATTCCAAAAGGTGAACTCAATACTGAGATTGAGACATTCTTAGCTTGTTTAAAGTCTGGTTTAAAGAGTAGAAAAATCTCACCAGGGTAGGCTAGAAGGTGACTAAAGACCTGTTCCTATGTTTATAAGAAACCTGATGGGTCCTTGTATACAAGTTCAAGAGAAAGCTGGGAATGCTTTTAAGAACCCTGTGGGTCCTTGTGTTGTAAGCCCAAGAGGATGCTAATCGAGGGTCATCGAGGGTCCTTGTTATAGCACAAGAGAATGCTATGTGGTTTTGAACTTATTTGGCTCTAAGCAAATGGGTAAGAGGTTTCACCGGGAATAATTCCTCTTGGGTGGATGTGCCCTATTTTTGTTTAAGGCTTTTTTCAAGATGTTTCACCGGGAATAATTCATCTTGATGTTTGAACTAAGGAAATCTAATTAGGAAAGAGCCTTCACCGGGAAGACATTCTCAATCCTAGGCCATAGTCCTATAATATATATTTAGTTTATCTGTCCTAAGGTTGTACTCAGACGTAGTTCTAAATAATATATATATATATATACAGTATATATTTGACAGTAATTTAAATGAAAGCTTGTAAATTGAAATCTATAAAGCCTAACCTGGATGGAGTGGAGGCCTGTGAAGATGTATGTACAAAGCCTTACCAGTAGCTTTATTATTTATTGGCAACAGTTGAAGGTTTAATTGTAAACAGTTGAATATTTTATTTAAAACAGAAGAAGTGAAGATGGACACTACGTCACATAGGTATCTGAAGAGTTTCACCGGGAATAATGCCCTTCAAATACCAGAAGAATGTTTTGAAAACAGATGAGGAGATTTTGTAAATACAGTTTTGAAAAACAAACTACGAAAAGAAAGAACGTATTGGGTCTTACACACTGGTTGACTGTTATGAAAGCAGTTATTTGAAAAGAATTAATTGAATATAAGAAAGAAAAAGGGTTGGGACTTACACTCTATTAGAGGCTCATTGAAAATGATTTACTGTTTATGAAAAACAGTTGAAGAGATTTGAAATGATACAAGGTTTTGTTGTCTGAAAACCTCGATCGTCTGTTTAATCGAAGTTTGGAAACATTTTGAAAATTGACAAAAGTTAACTTAATTAGGGTAATGACAAAGTCTATACCCAATTAAGACCTAAATGATTAGGGTTTTATCACAAAAATATTTATAAGAGATTAGGTTTTGAAAATCAAATGAAAATTATATTTTAAAGTATTAAAACATTCTTAAAATATGTGATTTTAAACCTAATTAAAATATATTAAAATAATATATTTTTTGTGATTTTTTTGGATATTCTCTTATAAATATATTTTTTGTGATTTTTTTGTGATTCTCTTATAAATATATTTTTGGATATTCTCTTATAAATATATTTTTTGTGATTCTCTTATAAATATATTTTTTGTGATTCTCTTATAAATATATTTTTGGATATTCTCTTATATTCTCTTATATTCTCTTATAAATATATTTTTTGTGATTCTCTTATAAATATATTTTTGGATATTCTCTTATAAATATATTAAAATAATATATTTTTTTGGATATTCTTAAATATTTTTTGTGATTTTTTGTGATTTTTTTGTGATTTTAAAATATATTAAAATATATTAAAATAATATATTAAAATATAATATATGTGATTTTAAACCTAATTAAAATATATTAAAATAATATATTAAATGAGATGTGTTAAAAATCAAGAGAAAAGGACTTAATTTGATAGGTGAATTAATTAGTTGAAGTTGTGAAGAAATTAAATGGGAAAAGTGATAAAAAATGAACAAAACAAAAGGTTTGAGGGGGGGTTCGAACCCCAGACCTTGTGGCAAGAGAGAGTGGAAGCGCATGTGACCAAGTGAGCTAAACGATGTATTCGTTTAAAACACACTTTCAATTAATTATATTTTAAACTTCCCTCTGAGAATTCAAAAATGGCGCCACCCACCATCCTCATCTTCAACCTCAAGCTCTCCATTTTTGAATTTCTGTACTTGCTCATTTTTCAACCAAATGGGATGATGTAAACATGAATTTTGCTCTAAATTTCCTCAGGAATCCAGATATGTAACTAATATTGATTTATATTAACTACAACTATCTAATTCTTCAGAAAACACGAAGAACACATAAACCATAATTTTAAAATTAAATGATGATGAAGATGAATAAATGAATGATGATAGAGGGTTTTTAATCCTCTGATGATGCTGAGTGAACTGGTATCGAGATATATTGCAAAGAGTACTTAAATAAGGGTGTTAGAGTTTGAAAAAATACCTCTGAAAATGGAGGTCGATGGCTATGGTGGAGAGCTTCTGGCTATGGATGGATGATCACAAAAGCTTCCTGGTGACTCAGTGATGCTAACTGAATGCTTATTGCAACTTGAATGCTTCAGAATTGCCCAACTTGACACCTTCTATTTGAGCTTCAAGTGAACATGGAGGTTAGTGATTCTGCACTTACAGATGAGCTGCAATCATCTGGATAGCTTCACTACACCCCTAGGAACATGTTGATGTGCTTAGATTTGCTTGACACCCTCTGAATTGTTTTGCAGACCTCCAACTGACTTTGCTCCAAATTGAAAATGAAGATGGTGTTCTTGCACTTACAGAAGTGTTCCAGGTGTTTGGATCACTTCTAATGGACCCTCTTGAGAGGTTTGAACACTTAGTTTCAAAGGAAGAGCTCTGGTTTGAAGAACCCGAGTCTTCTTTCCAAAGAACCTTTGAAAAACCTAAGTGTGAGAGGAAGAAGGAGAAAGCAATAATTGGGGTTGCTTTGGTGTGTTTATTACTGAGGAAGACACTTCTATTTATAGGCAAATAGCTCAGTAAAGTTGGAGAGAGTGAGCTTGCTTAGTGAGGTAGTTTTGGTTTCCTGGCCATGAAGAAATTCAAAGAATCTCACAAATGCAATGATGTCAAACTCGGGCTAGCTCCCTATCTATTGATCTCTTGTGATCTTGGGGAACATTTCTGATGCAGAGGAGTGTTCCAATTGGTTGGGAAGAGATTCCTTTTGTGATTCACCACTTGGCCATAAATTTCACAAAAGCAATCATTACATAATCACATGTTCTTGTTTTGGGAATATTCTCTAATCACATGTTCTTGTTTTGGTGAACATGAATGTATGGTATCTCTAATGATATGTTATGGGTCATGTAGCATCAACTAGTAGAGTCATTTGCACAAATTTGCAAAGTTTCAAAATTGTACATGACCTATAATTTTACTCCATGAGCCCAACTTTAAACAATCATAACTCCTAGCTCAAACTGAATTTAGAGAAGTTTGACCATAATTTGGAAAGCCCTAAACATGGACTTCAATTCATTAGTTTGGAGTTTCTTCAAAATCATTTGGGAAATTTGTGAAAAATCGGCTCAAAGTTTGAAGAAAACTAGGTTAAAATCACGTAGAATTTTTTCTAAGTTTTTATGACCTATAACTTCCAAAGCTCATATCTCTTAAATGATTGATCTCTTGAAAAAAGTTCCAATGTGAGAAGTTGTTTTATTTTGTGAGATCTACAAATTTCATGTTGGAAGTTTTTTGAGTTGTGTGGGTGAAATTTTGAGATCCATGAACTAGGTCAAAATGAACTAGTTTGACTTTTTATTGACTTTTTGATCTTTGGTGAATTTTCTTGATTTTTGATCCAAAACCCTAAAAGTCAAAGGTGATCTTATGTAGTTGACTTTTTCCTGATGAAGTGAAATCTTGGACTTTTGTGATGAATCAAGCTTTCCTCCTCAAATGAATGTTATGAAGGGAACATATTGAGGTAATAGAAGTTCTTGAGCCATGTTTTGAGTTGTGGATCCATGTCCTGATTAGAAGTCAACTGTCCAGGAGAATTAGGTCAAAAAACCCTAATTGTAGACCAGATGAAATTGATGACTGTAGATCTTGAATTGAGGTACAATGCCCAGTGGATATTGCCATGGGGATCATTTGAAAGTAATTGAACCCTTTGTGTGATGTCCTGGAGCTTTTTAGGGTTTCCCAAATGTGGTCCTTGATTTTAGTCCTTGATGGGCTCAAAACATTAGTCTGGTGTCCTGAGAAAACCTGAGCCTTGATGACTGGTGTCTAATCAACAAAGGTGGATAAATGAATCATTTGAGTCCCATGATTATATTAGAGGTTATTTTCTTATTGATTGATCCTTTGCCTGAGCTTCTTTGTTCTTACATACCCTCGATTGAGTACTAGACAAACAAATGAATGCTCAGGGTACTTGTCTTGAGTTGATGAAATGTTTGGAGATGTGACATCTCAGGGGGGTAAAAATTAGGGTATGACACTTACCTAAGAACTTATCTCCTTTAGAAACGATCAACAGATGACCTCTTGATACTAGAAGCACACACAGAGAGGTTGCCACATTCTCAACAACAAAACGGCCACTCCTTGATTTTTGTTGAGCATAAACCTACCATGTTTGAATCAGATCATGGTCTGCTTAAGACACTTTGAAATCCTTCTTGATAAGGTGTTTTTCAATCTCACATTGATTAACATATTCCTTGAACAGAAGAGATTCTCCTTTATCTTTAGCTGTGTCGATCATAGAACTTTTGTCTTCATAGTCATTTTCACTAAGTGAAGTCTTCATCATGAAAGTAATTATGTATTGCCAAAACACATTACTTACATCCAGATCAGAACCTGCCCATTCTAATCCACATTATGCCAAAACTGCCACTCTAGACAATAATGTTGCTTTTTTAAACTTCTATATATTCCCATTCCTTCTACCAGGAAATATGTACCTTGTGATATTGATACTTAAGACACAAGTTCAACTGAACTCAAACAAACTCTGACTATCCATAGAGATAACACTTCTCTATCGAGGACTTGGAACATAAGAAACGAATTGTGTTCACGACTCAAAAAAGGACTCTTTATTCTTTACCAAACAGTTGTAAAGAATGACCTCTAACTTAACAATGCCTGAACACTACCCTTAAATCCTATGATTTACTCAATTAGACAATCATAACCTAGACTCTAGACACTTCTCATATTCGAAAGAAGAACATGTGAAGACAAGCTTCTTCAAGAGTTTTTGATGAAGACAAAACATCAACATAGCTTTTGGCAAAGGACGTGGATCAAGACTTCTCTCAATATACAAGTTTTAATCTTCAATATATCTTGATCAATTGTAAGGTAAATAAGTTAAAGAAAAACTCACTTAGATATAATTATGTAATCAATGGAAATATCACACATATCATGCATTACATTTTAAAGGTTTTTGGTAAAACTCATTTTAGCATGAAAAGCTTTTCTCAAAGTATTTTTTGGCTTTTTAGTTGAAGTAATCGGTTACTGGAGTTATGGTAACCGGTTACTGATGTTTTGAAAAATTCTCTCTCTGGTTTTTGTATGGGTAATCGATTACCCTAGTTTCAGTAATCGGTTACCCTGGTAAAAATTTGAAATATTTGAACGTTGGGAGAGGGTAACCGGTTACTCTGCTTTTGGTAACCGATTACCACTGAAACATCACATCTTTTCATTGTTTCTTCAGCCACACGAAATTTGTTTTAAGCCATGAGTTTGCACCATTTTGAAAATGTTTTTGCAGCCTTTTGAAAGGGTGTTTAACCCTATATAAAGGCTTCTTTATTCCTTTTGAAAGAACACATATACTATCAATTTTTCATAATCATTTTGTTGTGCTCTTGCTCACAAATTTCCATTGTGTTCAAACTTCTTTAAAGAAAATTTTCAGCATACACTTTCATATACTTAGAAAATTTTCTTCATAATTTCCATTGAATACATAATAACCTATTGTGAGAAAACTTTACTTATTACCAAAAATATTCAATCATTTGTAATCCTTTATGTTTGCATTGATTACATCTTATTATTCATAGTGTGGATATAAGATTGTAAGGTTGTAACCTTGTTGTCCATAGTTTTGGAAACAAGAGGTATCCTTAGGGAGGGTGTTATCTTAAGGACTTATTGAAATCCAAGAAGGGTGTTCTTGGTGGTTGTCTCTTTAGAAGGAATAGGAAGAGTCTTGTAAGAGTCATAACATTATAGTAAAATCTCTTGCTTGTTGGCAAGGGGACTGGAGTACTCTCGACCTGTGAGGGGAACCAGTATACATCGTGTGTTCATTTACTTTCCGCTTTTATTGCTTTTATCACACACAACAAGATCATAAAAGAATAAAAGGACAAAAATCTACCATCACCTAATTCACCCCCCTCTTAGGCGCTCATATTAACTTACAATTGGCATCAGAGCAAGTTATAGGTAACTTGTTCCTAAAGATCCAGAATGGCTTCCGCAAATCAAAATCCAGTTTTCAAAGATGGTGGTTCTAACAACAAGCCTCCATTGTTTTTTGGTGAATATTTTGACTTTTGGAAAATCCGAATGAAGGCTCATCTAGAAGCACAAGGAGAAGAAGTTTGGGAGGCTATCCTACAAGGTCCTCATGTCCCTATAACGGTCGTTAATGGTGTTGGATCGGAGAAACCTAAAGCGTCATGGGATGATAATGATAGAAAAAGGGTTCTTGCTGACAAAAAGGCGGTCAATCTTCTTCAGGGTGCTCTTAGTATGGATGAATTTTTCCGAGTATCGGCATGTACAACATCAAAGGAAATATGGGATACTCTTGTAGAAACTCATGAAGGTACCACTGAAGTTAAAAGATCAAGATTGAATACTTTAAACCAAGAGTACGAACTGTTTAGAATGAAGCCCGGAGAAACTATTCTCGATTTGCAAAAACGATTCGTACATTTGACAAATCACCTGAAGGAACTTGGTAAGACTCTTACTACCGAAGAACTTAATCTTAAAGTGCTCAGATCTTTGACAAGGGAGTGGCAACCAAAAGTGACGGCGATATCCTAAAAGAAAAATTTATCAAAATTTACTTCCGCAACACTATTCGGAAAACTTCAAGAGTATGAGACGGCATTGCATTAAAAGTAGATTCAAAAGAAAGCAAAATGAAAGATGCATCGGATGAAGATGAAAACTTCTTGCTTCTTGTAAAAAGGTTAGGCAAATTTTTTGGTAATAAAAATAATATTGATAATGCTAACTATGTCAAAAGAAAGAAATTCTCAAAGCACAAGGATAAAGAAGCATCCACTTCATCACAAGAAGTTACATGCTATGAATGTGGGAAACAAGGACACATAAAGCCGGAATGTCCAAAGCTTTCGAAGAAGAATGGATTCAAAGGCAAAAAGGAGTTCAAAAATAAAAAGGCCTACATAGCATGGGAAGATAATGAAGTAAGTTCCTCATCACATTCCGATAGTGACGAAAGCGCAAACCTAGCACTAATGGCATCACACCACTCCGACGATGAAGAAGGCGAGGTTAGTTATGATGATTCTCTTTTTGATAATGGTGCACAAGGTGCAATAGATGAATTATTAAAAGAATGCAAAATTCTCTATAAAACTATCTCATCTCAAAAGAAAATAATATCATCTTTAGAAGAGAAGGTTAAGATAATTTAAGTAGAACATAAAGATGACAAAGAAAAGATGATTAGTGTTAAAGAAGATAATGTTGCATGCAAGAATTGTGAATCACTTTCCTTCCAAATTGTCCAATTAAAACGTGTTTTAGAAAGATATGAAAAAGGGCAAATTGGATTGGAAAATGTTCTTAGCACACAAAGATACTCCAATGATAAGAGTGGACTTGGTTTCTCTAAATTTGATAAACCAAGATCCAACAAGACTATCTTTGTCAAGGCTAGTAACCAACCAATTCAAGAGAAAGTGATCAAGCCTAAAGTAATGCAACATTATCCTAAAAAGAAGAATGCTGTTAAGAAGAAATCTCATCCTTCTAGATATAGAAGTAACTTTGAACCTACTTGTTTTTATTGTGGAATTATTGGTCACACACCCAATGCTTGTTATGTAAGAAACTTTAGTGTTCCTAGTGGACGTTATGTATGGGTGAAGAAAGGAACTAACTATGATGGACCCAAAGCCATTTGGGTACCTAACAAAACTTAATTTGTTTTGTAGGCATGCTTGAAGACCACTTCAAACCTATGGTATCTGAATAGTGGTTGTTCAAAGCATATGACGGGTGACCTAAACCAATTTTCAGATCTAAGGTTAAAGGCCAAGGGTTTTGTCACTTATGGAGACAGCAATAAGGGAAGAATTCTTGGCAAAGGCAAAGTTGGTGCACCACCTTTCACATCCATTGAAGATGTTCTTTATGTTGAAGGACTAAAGCATAATCTTCTTAGCATTAGCCAACTTTGTGACAAAGGCTTCAAGATCAAATTTACTAAAGAGGAATGCTTGATCATTGATGAAGTCACCAATGAGGTAAAACTCAAAGGTACAAGAATTAATAACATTTTTATGATTTCGTTAAATGATTTATCTTTGAAAGTAAAATGTCTTTTGGTAAAAAATAATAATGATTCATGGTTATGGCATAAAAGAGCAGCCCATATTCATATGGATCATTTAAATAAGTTAACCAAACATGATCTTGTTATTGGCTTACCTAAGATAAAGTTTGTTAAAGATAAATTATGTGACGCATGTCAAAAGGGAAAGCAAACCAAATCATCTTTCAAACCAAAGAATGTGGTGACTACAACAAGACCACTTCAATTGTTGCATATGGATTTATTTGGTCCATCAAGGACAAGAAGCTTCGGAGGTAATGTATATGCTTTAGTTATTGTTGATGATTATTCTAGATATTCTTGGACTTTGTTTCTTGTGCAGAAAAGTGATGCTTTTAAAGCCTTTAAAAAGTATGGAAAACAAATCCAAAATGAGAAGTCATTAAAGATTGTATCCATAAGAAGTGATCATGGTGGAGAATTTCAAAATGCATCATTTGAAGAATTTTGTGAAGAACATGGTATCTCTCATAATTTTTCAGCACCAAGAACTCCACAACAAAATGGAGTAGTTGAAAGGAAAAATAGGTTTCTAGTGGAACTTGCAAGAACAATGCTTAGTGATGCAAATCTTCCTAAATACTTTTGGGCGGATGCGGTTAGTACTGCATGTTATGTTGGAAATCGAGTAATCATTAGACCTATCTTAAAGAAGACTCCATATGAACTCTTCAAAGGAAAAAAATCCAAACATTGCTCACTTTCACATTTTTGGATGCAAGTGCTTTGTTCTCAACAACGACAAAGACAATCTTGGTAAGTTTGATGAGAAATCCGACGAAGGTATATTTCTTGGTTATTCTCTTTCTAGTAAAGCATATAGAATTTATAATAAAAGAACTTTAACTATTGAAGAATCTATGCATGTATCGTTTGATGAGACTAACACCTCCAAGGAGGAAATAGTTGTTTGTGATGATGATGATCCTTTAGATTTACCCTCGGAAGAACTTTCAAATGAAACAATTGTGAAGGCACCGAAAGTTCAACAAGAAAGTGTTCAACAAGAAAGTGTTCAACAAGAAAGCGTACAACAAGAATCAAACACCAATGATCTACCAAAAGAATGGAGAACTCATAGAGATCATCCTATTGACAAAGTTATTGGTGATATTAGCCAAGGAGTTTCAACAAGATTAAATCTCAAAGATGCTTGCTTACACATGGCTTTTGTTTCATAAATAGAACCATCCAAGGTATCTCAAGCACTAGAAGATGATCAATGGATTCTTGCCATGCAAGAAGAGTTAAATCAATTCGAGCGAAACGATGTTTGGGAACTTGTTCCTAATCCGGGAAACAAACGTATCATTGGAACCAAATGGGTATTCAAGAATAAGATGGAAGAAAATGGTATAATTACTCAAAACAAGGCAAGATTAGTGGCACAAGGGTACAATCAAGAAGAAGGTATTGACTTTGAAGAAACCTTTGCTCCAGTAGCTAGATTGGAGGCGATAAGATTACTTCTTGCGTATGCATGCTCATTAGACTTTGAACTTTTCCAAATGGATGTAAAAAGTGCTTTTCTCAATGGTATCATCAATGAAGAAGTTTATGTAAAGCAACCCCCCGGGTTTGAAGACTACAAGAATCCTACTCATGTCTTCAAACTAAAGAAATCTTTATATGGACTAAAACAAGCACCAAGGGCTTGGTATGATCAACTAAGTACCTTCCTAATCGAAAAAGGGTTTGTAAAGGGTAAAGTAGATACTACTCTCTTCATTAAAAAATTCAATCGTCATACTTTACTTGTACAAATTTATGTAGATGATATTGTTTTTGGTTCAACTAATCATGAAATGTGCAAGGAGTTCTCTTCAATGATGCAAGGAGAATTTGAAATGTCCATGATGGATTAAATTTCTTCCTAGGTCTCCAAATCAAACAACTCAAGCATGGAATCTTCATCAATCAGTCAAAATATTGCAAAGAACTAATCAAGAAATTTGAGATGGAAAATAGTAAAGATAGTGCAACACCAGTGGGATCTGGCACCTACCTTGATCCAGATGAACCAGGCAATCCTGTCAACATCACAAAATATCGTGGAATGATTGGCTCACTTTTATACTTAACGGCAAGTCGACCAGATATAATGTTTAGCGTCTGCCTATGTGCCAGATATCAAGCCAACCCTAAGGAATCTCACCTTGCAGTAGTCAAACGAATCATTAAATATCTAAAAGGAACAACCAATGTCGGCTTATGGTATCCTAAAGGTAGTATGAATACTTTAGTTGGTTATTCTGATGCTGACTATGCAGATTGTAAAACTGATCGCAAAAGCACTAGTGGAACATGTCACATTTTGGGAAATGCTCTAGTGTCATGGTCATGCAAGAAACAAGCAAGCGTGGCTCTTAGTACTGTTGAGGCTGAATATATTGCAGCCGGAAGTGGATGCGCTCAAATCTTATGGCTCAAACAACAACTGCTTGAATATGGTTTAAACCTTGGGTGTATTCCTCTAAGATGTGATAACACAAGCGCTATCAACATAACAAAAAATCCAGTGATGCATTCCCGCACAAAACACATAGATATCAGACATCATTTCATACAGGATCACGTGTTCAAAGGTGATGTTGAGATAACATTTGTAGATACGCAAAATCAACTTGCGGATATTTTCACAAAGCCGCTTCCGAAAGATGCTTTCTATAAAATTCGTCGGGAACTTGGCATTTTGGATGAAGTGATCTAGCCTAAATCTTCACAAAACTATTAAGGTGTTTTCTCTCTATGCTTACCATGTTTTCCTATGTTTCTTTTATGAATTTTTGCATTTTTGGAAGCAGTAACCAGTTACCCAGATGGGAGTAATCGGTTACCTTGGGTATCTTTGCGCAAAAATTGTTTTTTTATTTGAGTAACCGGTTACCCAAACCCCAGTAACCGGTTACCCTGCGTTCCAGACTTATTTATTTACGTTTTTAAGCTTTTCAAGGTATTTTTTTATTTTTTATCTTGTCTTGCATATGTGGCATACATGCATGCATCATATTTTTTAATTTTATTTCCTCTCTCCTCAAATCTCCTTTTTATCTCTTCCACCTACCTCTCTTAAATCTCATTTAACTCATTCAAACCTCTCATAACTACACATTCAATCCATTCAACCCTCACATTCACTACTCTTAAAAAACTCTCAAATTCCCATAAACTCTCTACCTTTTATATTACCTCAAACCTTCATCTCTCCATCCATAACATAACATCTCTATCATCTTCTCCAAACCCTAACTTTCATCATGAGATCTTCAAGAAGCAACAAGCATGTGGATGGAAGTTCTTCAAGGCATCCGGCGGCACCATCCTTGAAAGCTCGTCGACTCACCTTCAATGTCCGCAAGAGACCTCTAATGGCAACAAAGTATGGTATGTTGCATAAATTCCCTAACACTAGTTTCCAATTTCCGGAATTGCTTAGATATCAAAAAGTGGATAGATTTGTTAGTGACCATGGAGAAGTATATGCGGATTTAGTGAAAGATTTCTATTGTTCTTTTGAAATTGGGAATGATTTATCTTTGTCTAGTAGGGTTCAAGGGAAACAAATTTCCATGACCTTAGAAGAATTTAGGGAGTTTTCAACTATTCCTACTACCGGCTTGGTTATCCTTCACGGCATGACACCTCCATGGGAGAACTATTCTAGGTATGGCTACTTTTATGACATTTCAAGAGAATCGGTTAGGGAGAGCTTCGCGGCCAAGGCTAACACGGCGGAACGTTTGGTATTACCGGCAAAAAATTTAACTGTGAGTGATCGAGTGCTTCACTTTTTCATTAGCTATATTTTGATTCCAAAACATTCCAACCACTCTCAAGTGAGTGATACCGAGTTGATGATTATGTTTGCGGTCAAAAACCGCATTAAACTCGATTGGGCAACTATGATCCTAAGGAATATGGAGCATCAACTTAAATTAACAGGTGGCCTACCCTATGCTAGAATGATTTCACGCCTTTTGCCTCAATTTGATATTGGTCTAAGAAGGGAACCTAAAATCATGATGACTAATGATAATGAGATCGACACTTCAACCATCACCAAAAATACCGGCATTTTTCAAAACCGTGAAGGTCGGTTTGTTTATCGAGATGTTGAACCACAACAACCAAATGTTCCCTACCAACCTCCCGCTATGCCCGAAGGAGGATACACAAATGAAGCTATCTACAACCTTCAAATGTTAACCTACACCAAAGTGTGTGCTATGGACACCTATATGATCAATCGGTTTAACAACATTCAACTCTAAATAGATATGCTTCACAACCAAAATGAAGAGGAAGAAGGGGAGGAAGAGGAAGAAAACATGGATGAGCAAGAATAGTCATTTCATCTCACATTATCATTTAGTTTAAGTTTTATTATCTTTTTATGTTCAAGTTTAATTTTATTTTCTTTAATGTTGTGTGTTTAATTTGCATGTTCTAAAAACAATGTTTGCATTATGTTATTGTGTTTGAATTAATTAGAGCTATGTTTGGATTATATATATTCTCTCTATGTTTTTCACTATTTATACTCTACACTTTTATTAGTCTTTCATTCCTTTTTGTTAATGACAAAGGGGGAGAAAGATCTCAAAACTATATGATTGCTTTTACTAACCATATGTAGCTCAACAATGCTTAAATTTCAAAATCAAGAAATACTCTTACATAAAGGGGGAGTATTGGTGTTAGGGGGAGCAAAAGTCAATCATAAGGCAAAATCAATATGATTCATATTTTCATCTAAGATTGGTTTGTCATCATCAAAAAGGGGGAGAATGTGAAGACAAGCTTCTTCAAGAGTTTTTGATGAAGACAAAACATCAACATAGCTTTTGGCAAAGGACTTGGATCAAGACTTCTCTCAATATACAAGTTTTAATCTTCAATATATCTTGATCAATTGTAAGGTAAATAAGTTAAAGAAAAACTCACTTAGATATAATTATGTAATCAATGGAAATATCACACATATCATGCATTACATTTTAAAGGTTTTTGGTAAAACTCATTTTAGCATGAAAAGCTTTTCTCAAAGTATTTTTTGGCTTTTTAGTTGAAGTAATCGGTTACTGGAGTTATGGTAACCGGTTACTGATGTTTTGAAAAATTCTCTCTCTGGTTTTTGTATGGGTAATCGATTACCCAAGTTTCAGTAATCGGTTACCCTGGTAAAAATTTGAAATATTTGAACGTTGGGAGAGGGTAACCGGTTACTCTGCTTTTGGTAACCGATTACCACTGAAACATCACATCTTTTCATTGTTTCTTCAGCCACATGAAATTTGTTTTAAGCCATGAGTTTGCACCATTTTGAAAATGTTTTTGCAGCCTTTTGAAAGGGTGTTTAACCCTATATAAAGGCTTCTTTATTCCTTTTGAAAGAACACATATACTATCAATTTTTCATAATCATTTTCTTGTGCTCTTGCTCTCAAATTTCCATTGTGTTCAAACTTCTTTAAAGAAAATTTTCAGCATACACTTTCATATACTTAGAAAATTTTCTTCATCATTTCCATTGAATACATAATAACCTATTGTGAGAAAACTTTACTTATTACCAAAAATATTCAATCATTTGTAATCCTTTATGTTTGTATTGATTACATCTTATTATTCCAAGTGTGGATATAAGATTGTAAGGTTGTAACCTTGTTGTCCATAGTTTTGGAAACAAGAGGTATCCTTAGGGAGGGTGTTATCTTAAGGACTTATTGAAATCCAAGAAGGGTGTTCTTGGTGGTTGTCTCTTTAGAAGGACTAGGAAGAGTCTTGTAAGAGTCATAACATTATAGTAAAATCTCTTGCTTGTTGGCAAGGGGACTGGAGTACTCTCGACCTGTGAGGGGAACCAGTATACATCGTGTGTTCGTTTACTTTCCGCTTTTATTGCTTTTATCACACACAACAAGATCATAAAAGAATAAAAGGACAAAAATCTACCATCACCTAATTCACCCCCCCTCTTAGGCGCTCATATTAACTTTCAGAACATGAGGGACTCAATCAAGACTCAAACAAAACGAAAAGACTCTATAATCCTGAGCAATTTAAACAACATACCTGGACTTTACCCAAATTCTTGATCAAGAAATGTTATTTGAGAACAAACTGCACCAGGTGGACATGTGCATAGGTTGGATCATGCATTTAGATCAGAACAAGTGATACACACCATCAATTCATGTCGTCAAAAGATAATGCAAAGAATATTCTTTGCTGGTCTTTGAGAATAAACATGACTTGAGTTATGTTCTGAGGTTTTTGTGTGACTTTGTTCTTCTTTCTTCAAGATTAGTCTTTGAAAGAATTTTCAAATGGATAGAAGTAGAAAAACATTGTCTTTGATGATCTTCATACTCTTTTTCTCCCCCTGAGATATACAACTTTAGGACATCTTTTAGAATCCTCGGTTTGCTTGCTACACAAGATCCAGATTGCCACATTCTGTAACTTGAAATAGAAGAAACTATGATTGTATAACCATAAATTGATCTTCAATATACACGTCTGTGTTGTTTTAGACCTTGTAAATATCCAGCTCCCATCAAGATATTTAACAGAATCAGTATCCCACATCAGAGACTCTTGCCTTCTTCTTTGATGTGTGAAGATAATTGGGAACTAATGGCTAGACGAACTTCTTCTCAGTCTAGCATCCAAGTTCCAAACCTAATAAGTACTAAGTCTCTCGTCAAACTACTTACCAACTTTTGAGTTAGAATTTGCTACTCACACTATGTCATTATGATTGATTACCTCTTCACATTTATACTTTATTTTCTTGGCAAATAACAAAAATACTGAAGATCTTGAGATGATGTTGTAACATTAGATATGACATCATCCTTCATGGTTCTTGGTTAACATCTTTAATGTCAAATTGACAATACTCGGGGTAATAACAGAATAATTCAATTATCAGCAACATCCAGACACGTCAAGGGATAAAATAGCCAGCATCTCAATAACCTTTTCTTCAAACTTTAATTCTCATTTTGAGATGAAGGATGCCAATGTATTTACCTATAGAGGAGATTCCCTCTGCCAGGTTTCTTGAAGGATGCCCACTTAGTCATCGCATGACACTGAATTAGTCAAATCCATCTGACTTCCTTGATTTCAAATCATACTACCCTTTTTGGATAACAACTAGGGCAATACACATTCTTAACCATATTTCACTGTGATTGAGACACGGTATTCAGCTCCAACAACTGTTCTATGGTTATGAATACTTATCTAGTTTCGTTGATCAGAGGAAACTTACAGATATATGCTCTTAAAAAATACAATATAAAGGATTAGAAAGGAATACCATCATGAGTTTTTCTTAGTGAATCTGAGCACATGTTAATTGTGTCCTGATTAACTTAGCCAGATGTCTCCTCTTCCAGACCAGAAGTAGGTTCCAAACCAATGTTCTCACACTACATTAGTTTAGCACCAGAACATGTGTTCTTCAGCTGGTAGCTGCATACCAGTTCTTAATGTCCTAACGTCTAGTAGAACACTTGTCCCTCCTTCTAGGAACACTTCAACCTTGAAGATTTCAAGGTACACATTTGCAGATAATTATGAATATCATTGATCAGTTGACATTCATCAGCTTTAATAAACCATGTCACTAAGAGTGGACTTGAGAGATTACTCAAGTATGTTTGACACTTTAATTATAGCTGTCAATACCTGCCATACATTCTATTGATCCTTCATAACCCTAGGGTTTATCAGAGACTATGCAGCGGAAAATAGTCATATATTAACTGAATTCACACAATGCTTACTTTAAGTTTTAGTAGTAAGCATGACAACTACAGATTGATTGCTACTCAACCTTTCACAATGCTTGCTTCTGCACCAAGCAACTGACTAGACCCAACTTAAAATCCTGACTTGACAAACTCACAAACAACAAAGGTTACCTTATCAATATATTCACTCCCGCATGAAGGTTTTGATGAGCTTCTTCTCTATTCATAGATACCAGTCGAATTTGTTTTTAAATTCAAGTTCTTCACTCCCGCATGAAGTCCTTGGACTTGGCACTCCTTGTTCCAGCATCATAGCTCTTAGGCCAAGTTGGTCTAATCATATAGGTCCATCCTCCACTTCAAGGGACCATACAATATGAACATTCTTTGTTCAAACACTCTTCTACTTTTACCACAACCAGAATTTATCCCTTATGGATCTCATCCAGAAACAGACAGGATGCCTGCTCTGATACCAATTGAAAATTCTGGTATGACAGACTCGGATGTCAATCCCGATGTCAAGACATCTGATCTGTTATTAATGTAGCTCAAGCAGAATAGAAGGATCCCACATTATTTAATTACTCTTAGAAAAGAGTCAATAAGACCTGGGATCACACACGTTCCGTATACATAACCAATTTATAATTTTTACATGGTTCTGTGTAGGAACAGCTAACACTTCTGAACCTGATGTTATAAACAAAGTCATAAAATTCATAACTGAACAAACAATGCAGAAGATAAATAACACAATCATTTGTTAACCCAGTTCGGTCTAACTACCTACTCTGGGGGCTACCAAGCCAGGAAGAAAATTCCACTATTAGTAGTATTATTTTATATAAGCAACCTCTGGTTTACAGATAAATAACCTCTGGTTTACCTAGTCACTACCCAATGCAACCTTTATGTCAGAACTCCATCCAAGATAAGAAAACCTCTTCTCACTCCCTGGTGATACCTAACTGTTACAACCCTGCAACAGCTATTTACACAATTAACAATAAACACATACTTGATCTTGCTTCACAGCTTCAATCAAGTTTACAATACTGAACTCTTACCTACAGGTTTCGAGTGAGGACAATCATTTCTCTAACCTACAGGTTTCGAGAAGGACAAGGCAGCCATCCCACAACCTGGGTGGTCTACCTATAGAAACCCTAATGACTACATCGTTAAAAACCAGCTTTTCTCTGTCAAACTAGGTTACAAAGTTTCTTATTTATAACCTGATCCCAAATTGGATTTTGGCTTACAAATCGCAGCACTCTTGCTGTTACAAATATGCAGAAAATATTCTGCTACAAATAAGGTCTTTCAATCACGAGTTTCCTAAATTAGAAACTGCTGAATCTTCAATCTTCTGATCTGATTCTTCCTGAATCTTCAATCGTCTGATCTGATTCTTTAATTATTCTTTTGACCTTTAAATATACGCCACATAGGATTACATAATATTCACATAGAATATTCTGTATCTGTTAAGTACAAACTGCATCTTCCTTCCAGTTCTGCAGGCGCGATGTCATGAGCTGATGTCATGACATTCCATCTAACATCTTGCTTATACCTGTTTTGTTCGTTTTAAACTTGCAAGATTCACATTAATATTATGTTTTACTGCTATTATGTTTTAGCCAAACATAGATGCCAATCAGCCAATAAAAGCAATAACACATTTTGGCAAATTTATCAAATACGGAGAAAGTGTCACTTTTGCTTGCTAAGATCGTCTAACAATACATAGAGAAATCATCTACTATGACAAACCCATAATAGTTCCCACCTAGACTTTTTATTCTAGATGGTCCAAAAAGGTCCATATGACGAAGTTCAAGGGGTCTTGTTGTGGATACAATGTTTTTCGATTTAAATGAGATCCTTGTTTGCTTCCCCATTTGACACACATCGCATAAGTGATCTTTGGAGAACTTGATTTTGGGTAGGCCAACTACTATTTCTTTTGAAATGATTTTACTAAGCAAGTCAAAGTTGACATGTGCTAGGCGTCTATGCCAAAGCCATGGGTCTTCACTCATAGTGACAAGACATTCGGCCTCAGTCATTGATATTTCATTTAGATCAAGCATGTATACATTATTAACCCTCAGGCCTTTGAACACATCATCTTTCTTATCATTGTTTCTAATTGTGCAACTCTCTTTTGAAAAAGATACAAAGTATCCTTTGTCGCACAATTGACTAATGCTAATAAGATTGTGTTTAAGGACCTGAACTAAAAGGACGTCTGAGATAGTAGTAGAAGAGGGATTACCTACACTACCTTTAGCGAGTATAGCACCCTTGTTATTATCACTATAGGTCACAAATCCTTTCTTCTTAGCCACGAAGTCATTCCACCTACAAATTTAAACAAGGGAAATAGGTACCCAATTTTCATTGGGTCCTTGTGTGTGAGTGAAACAAATGTTGCTCTTGGGAGTCCATTTGAATATGCCTTTAGGGACAAGGAATCTCCTAAAGCGACATTTCCTAATGGTGTGACCCGATTTGCAACAATATAAACAAGCCAAGTTTGTATGGTCATTACATTTGCTTGATTGATCTTTTATCACATAATTATATTTTTGATAAGGATTTATCATGCTTTTCCTAAAGTGTGATTGATCAATAGCAAAGGTAATTTTGGTTGTAAAGCTTTATCTAATTTGGTTTTAAGAGTTCTAACCTCTCTTTGCCAAATATGACAAGATTCACATCCACCCCATTCAAACCAAGGACCCTTGTCATTTTCGCTCTTGTCTTTGATACCTTCTATCATAGATTTCTTGAGAATTTGTATTTCCTTTTTGGAATCGGAAACCTTTTTCTCATGGTATGAAAAAAATTTCTTATTTGAAGCCAAGCGTTTGAAAGCATCCTTGTCTTCATGATGTAATGTATCAAAAGTATGTTGTAACTCAAAATAAGACATTCTATCAACATTATTATACTTGTCGTGACTTACAATCTTTTTCTTCTTTTGATGTGCCATGAGACATAGGTTGAGTGTCTCCTCTTCATCACTTGAGCTATCTTTAGTAGATAAGTCACTCTCACTTTCCCAATCAATATAGGCTCTTCTATATTTTGTTGACTTGTTTTGAGTTTTATTCTTTGCCTTATTTTTCTTGAGCGAGGGGCAATCCGGCTTGTAGTGACTCGGCTTACCATATTTGTAACAAGAACCTTTAGGTTTAGTTTTCTTACTATCTTCTTGCTTTTAGACTTTGCTTATCGACTATAGTCGACAAAATTACTATCCGAATGTTTGATTTCATTCTTACAAAGACACCTATTGTATTTTCTCACGAACAGTCCCATATCTTCATCAGGACTATCATTTTCATGCTTGTTTAGATTCATGAGATATTGCTCATGTTCTTCAAGTTTTCCAAATAGAGCCATAAGATCCAACGTAGTACGATTGTTGGCTTATTTGATTATCGTGACCTTAGGTTTCCATTTCCTACTAAGAAATCTCAAAACTTTATTAGTAGCAACAACATTGGGAGTAATATGTCCAAAGTATGTAAACAATTGATAATATGAGAAAATCTCTTTTGCATTTCCGCAATTGTTTCACCTTGCTTCATGTGAAAGATATCAAACTCTTGCATCAAAGTATTGATTCTAGCTAGCTTAACATCATTTGTTCCTTCATGGGCGACTTGTAAAGCATCCCACATTGCCTTAACAGTTTCGCAATGTGATACATGAAAATACTCATCAACCCCTAAGGAAGCTATAATCATGTTTCTAGCTTTCCAATCATAAACATAATTCTTTTCATCTTTTTCATCCCATTATGCTTTCGGTTTAGGTCTAGTAACACCCGCATTGTTGGTTATGGTAATAGACATAGGACCATCTGTGGTGTCGTTTTTTTATCTCTCCGTTTCACTTGGGAGGACGGCACGCCGGACCCTTCACGCGAAATTTGGAAGGAGAAAGGCGCCCTTGTGGGATGAATTTTATTTTAGTTCTTCCTACAATAGGACACGAACTTTTTAATTATCCTATGAGGAGGAAGGGGAAAAAGATCTCAAATAAACCCTAAGAGTTTGCTAAGTGTGGGGATTCACCTAGACTAGAAATTCGGGAGTCCGGGAGGTCGGTTATACATAGGGAAGGTTTTAAGCACCCTACATATCCGTAGTACTATACGGGAACCTTCTCTGTGTCTATGTGTGTGTATGTTGCTGCTTGATTGGGAAAGTTTCTCCTTTGTGTTAGGAGAAGGAATTTAATTGAATTGAAAGAAAGATAGATGAATTGACTGTTTTTTATTTTTGATTAGCTCGCTGAGATTCCTTGTGAATCTCATGCCTACATATCCCTAATGTATGTCAGAGCTTTTTGTAGTTCGGGGAACTATATTAGGGAAATGAATTGATTTTTTTTGGTGCCTTGCTTGAAGCTCAAGGTTGAAGATTGGAATTAAATCTCTGTTTACGGTAAAGAGACATGAAGTCATCTTTACAGAGAGGTATTTCTACTATTCCACCGCAAACATTTAAAGTGACAGAAAAGCTGAGTTTGTTTCATAAGAGAGGGACCTTACTTGGTTGTGTACAAGTATGCCAGTCGCATGTCTCTTGAATGAAAGAAAGATTCTCAACCAAATTAGGGAAATTTTTACAAGTCTGGGTGTGTGTGCCTCAGAGCATGCCTTTTAAAGTCCTAAATGGGAGAATGTTTGAAATTGAAATTATTTGTTTGTTTGTTTGTTTGTTTGTTTGTTGAATGTGGTAAATATGAGAAATATCTCTCTATAGAGATAAGTCATGTCTATCCACTGTATAAAAGATTTGAATTTGACTAGCTTGTATGAGGCCTAAGCTTGAGGCTTAAAAGATTTTTATTGACTCTGGGAGATGACTCCACTGGGAATTGACTTTAACTAAGGGAATTTGTGTTCTGTATGAAGCCCATAATTGAGGCCGACTCTAGTTGGGGAGTGTTTATTTTGTTTTATTGAAAGGTTTATTTTAGTGTTCTGTACAAAGCCCAGAATTGTGGCTGACTCTACCTAGGGTGACTCTTTTTTGTGCCTTGTACAAAGCCCAAGGTTGTGGCTGACTACTGAGGAAACTGACAATGGAGACTATGGATGACTCTATTTTGTGTGCCTTGTACAAAGCCCAAGGTTGTGGCTAACTTGCTAGGGAAAGGACTCAAAGGGTATGAATCTTTTGACATAGAAGAGGGTGTTTATCTGCCTTGTACAAAGCCCAAGGTTGAGGCTGACTTAATGGGGAAAGACTCGCTGTGGAGACTCTATTATCTGCCTTCTATAAAGCCCAAGGTTGTGGCTGACTCTGGATAGGGGAATACCTATGAGGAGGGTTTATGACTCTAGGGGAGTATCTGCCTTGTACAAAGCCCAAGGTTGAGGCTGACTCTTAATGGGGAAAAGATCTACCAGTGTGGGATCTTTTTACTCAAAGGGGAGTATCTGCCTTGTACAAAGTCCAAGGTTGTGGCTGACTTGCTAGGGAAAGGACTCAAAGGGTATGAATCTTTTGACATAGAAGAGGGTGTTTATCTGCCTTGTACAAAGCCCAAGGTTGAGGCTGACTTAATGGGGAAAGACTCGCTGTGGAGACTCTATTATCTGCCTTCTATAAAGCCCAAGGTTGTGGCTGACTCTGGATAGGGGAATACCTATGAGGAGGGTTTATGACTCTAGGGGAGTATCTGCCTTGTACAAAGCCCAAGGTTGAGGCTGACTCTTAATGGGGAAAAGATCTACCAGTGTGGGATCTTTTTACTCAAAGGGGAGTATCTGCCTTGTACAAAGTCCAAGGTTGTGGCTGACTCTATTGAGGATTACTCTGTTGTTTAGAGACTAAAGGTTGACCCTTCTGGTGATTGTGCTCTTGTTAAGCAGGGATTGATGATTGAAAGACCCAGGTTTGAAGGTTGACCTTACTGGGAAATTTGTTTGAGTGATTGATACTGACCCTAGGGTTAACTTTATTGGGAGAGTTTTGAAGGTTTGAGCGAAAGATGATTTTGGAAGCTTACCCTTTCCAGAGAATTTGGATTTGAAGGATTGATTTTGGAGGCTGACCCTTTCCAAGGGATTTGGATTTGAAGGATTGATTTTAGACTTCTTGTTTAAAGCCTAAGATTAAGACTGACTCTAGCTTAGGATATTTCAAATGTAGAACCTAGACTCTGATAAGGAGAAAACTCACTGGAGATTAGAAAATAAAGGGTGACAGAGATTGATACATTCTTAGCTTATTTGATGTCTGGTTTGAAGAGTAGAAGAAACTCGCCAAGGTAGGCTAAAAGGTGACTAAAGACCCGTTCCTATGTTTATAAGAAACCTGATGGGTCCTTGTATACAAGCTCAAGAGAAAGTTGTGAAGATGCTTTTAAGAAGCCCGTGGGTCCTTGTATTGTAAGCCCAAAAGGAAGCTAATCGAGGGTCATCGAGGGTCCTTGTTATAGCACAAGAGAAAGCTATGTTGGTTTTGAACTTATTTTGGCTCTAAGCAAATGGGTAAGAGGTTATACTGGGAATAATTCCTCTTGGGTGGATGTGCCCTATTTTTGTTCTAAGGATTTTTTTCAACATGTTTCACCGGGAATAATTCATCTTGAGCTTTAACTAAGGAATTCTAATTAGGAAAGAGCCTTCACCAGGAAGACATTCTCAATCCTAGGCCATAGTTCTATAATATATATATATATATATAGTTTATTTGTCCTAAGGTTGTTCTCAGACGGAGTTCTAAATAATATATATACCGTGTATATTTGACAGTAATGTAAATGAAAGCTTATAAATTGAAAGCTATAAAGCCTAACCTGGATGAAGAGGAGGCCTTTGAAAATGTATGTACAGGGGGTTGGGTCTTAGACTCAAGGAGAGGCCCAAGTGCAATTGATTTGAAGTTGTTGTTGCTTTGAAAATAGATTGAGAGTTTGGTTGCAAACAGTTGAATGTTTATTGAAAGCCGTTGAATGTTTATGTTTTGAAAACAGAAGAAGTGAAAATGGACACTAGGTCACATAGGTATATGAAGAGTTTCACCGGGAATAATGCCCTTCAATACCAGATGAATGTTTTGAAAATAGATGAGAAGTTTTTCTGTTAAAGATGAGTTTGAAAACAAACTATGAAAAGAAAAAGGTGTTGGGTCTTACACTCTATTAGAGGCCAATTGAAAATTGTTTTACTGTTTATGAAAAACAGTTGAAGATTTGAAATGATACAAGGTTTTGTTGTCTGAAAACCTTGATCATATGTTTAATCGGAGTTTGAAAATAGTTTGAAATATTGACAAAAGTCAACTTAATTAGGGTAAAGACAAAGTCTATACCTAATTAAGACCTAAATGATTAGGGTTTTATCACAAAAATATTTACAAGAGATTAGGTTTTGAAAATTAAGTGAAAACTATATTTAAAGTATTTTAAAATACTTAGGAATATGTTATTTTAAACCTAATAAAAATATATCAAATAAATAATATTTTTATGATTTTTTGGTTTGTTCGTAAAATAGATATATTAAATGAAAAGTGTGTGAAAAATCAAGAGGAAATGATTTAATTTGATTGGTTAATTAATTGTGTGAAGTTGTGACGAAATTAAGTGAGAAAAGTAGTAAAAAAAATGGTTTTGTCTCCACCAAGGTTTAAACCCACACCCTCATGATCAAGACACCAAAACCTGGCCAACTGAGCTATGTGCTCAGTTTGTATAACACACGCGTGGTTTTGATGATGTATGAAAACAAGTTTGAAAAATGAAAAAAAGTTACAAAAGGTCTGAGGGGGGGATCGAACCCCAGACCTTATGGCAAGAGAGGCAAGGAGCGCATGTTACCAAGTGATCTAAACCATGTATTCGTTTAGAATACACCTTGCAATAAATATATTTTAAACTCGCACCTGAATATTTGTAAATGGCGCCACCACCATCTTCATCTTCAACCTCAAGCTCATGGATTTTTGAATTTCCAACTCTCTCAATTCTCAACCAATGATCAAAGTATAAACATGAAACTTGTTCTAAATTCACTCACGATTCCAGATATGTAACTAACATAGATTTATATTAACTACATTTACTGAATTAACAAAAATATGTGAAGAACCCTAAAAATTGAAAATAAAATTAAATGACAATGCTGAAGAATAAATGACTGATGATAAAGGGTTTTTGATCCTCTGATGATGCTGAATAGATTGGTATCGAGTTTTAACAAAAAAAGTGCATGAATTAAAGAGGTAGATTTCAAAAACTTACCTCTAAAACTGGAGGTCATGGTGATGGTGGAGAGCTTCTGGCTATGGCTGGATGATTGCAAATGCTTCCTTGTGACTCAGTGGTGCTAACTGAATACTTATTGCAACTTGAATGCTTCGGAATTGCCCTACTCGACACCTTCTATTTGAGCTTAAAGTGAACATGGAGGTTAGTGATTCTGCACTTACAGATGAGCTGCGACCATCTAGATAGCTTCACTACACCCTAAGGAATGTGTCTGAATGCTTAGACTTGTTTAACACCCTCTGAATTTTTCTACAGGCCTCCAACTGACTTTGCTCCAAATTGAAAGTGAAGATGATGTTCTTGCACTTACAGAAGTGTTCTAGGTACTTGGATCACTTCAAATGGACCTCCTTGAGATGTTTGAATGCTTAGTTTCAAAGGAAAATCTCTAGTTTGAAGAACCCGAGTCTTCTTGCCAAAGAACCTTTGAAAAACCTAAATATGAGAGGGAGAAGGAGAAAGCAAGAATTGGAGTTGCTTTGGTGTGAATTATATGGAGGATGACACTTCTATTTATAGGCAAAGGGTTCAGTGTAATTGGAGAGAGTGAGCTTGCTTAGTGAAGTCACTTTGGTTTCTTGGCCATGAAGAAATTCAAGGAATCTCACAAATGCAATGATGGCCAATCCGAGCAAGCTCCATAGCCATTGATCTTTTCTGATCTTAGGAGACATTTCTGATGTGTAGAGGCTTCCAATTGGCTTAGGAGAAGATTCCATTTGATGAATAATCATTTGCCAAAAAATGACCAAAGCCAAAGTTGGTCATGACTTGTAATTTTACTCCATGGACCTAACTTTGGACAAGCATAACTCTTACCTCAAAATGAATTTGGAAAAGGTTGAACACAATTTGGAAAGCCCTTAACATGTACTTCAATTCATTAGTTTGGAGTTTCTTCATAATCATTTGGGAAATTTGTGTAAAATGGGCTTAAAGTTTGAAGAAAACTAGGGTTTCTTTACTAGTTTCATGAAGGAAGCAACTTTGAAGCTCCATATCTCTTCAATTGTTCATTGGATCAAAATATATAACTTTGATGTTGGAAGTTTTTTTAAGTTTGTACTTGAAATTTTGAGATTTTCCCTTCCAAAGTATGAAAAGTCAATCTTTGACTTTTTGATTTTTGATTAATTTTCTTGATTTTTCTTGGTCAAATGACTTCAATAATCATATATTGATGATATTGATCCTTAAAAGTCATGGTTTGATCCAAAACTCTAAAAGTCAAAGGTGATCTTGTACAGTTGACTTTTTCCAAATGAAGTGAAATCTTGGACTTTTGTGATGAATCAAGTTCTCCTCATCAAATGAATGATATGAATGGAACATTGTCATACCCCAATTTTTGACCCTAAGATCATACATTAATTGCATTTTAATCATTAATCAAGAGCACCATTGTGAAGTTCTATTCTTGATACTGTGATTATCTCTGAGGGGAATCATCAAGCACTTCTAGCTTTTAATTTATTTTATATTAACCAAAATCCAAAAATACGTATTTTGTCTCTTTTGTTTATATTTTACAGGTAAAAGATCGGCCAAAAATCAAAACAGTGCAAGAAGAAAATTTTTGAAAATTGGAAGGTGGAAATCGATTTACCCATATGAGAAATCGATTTCCTTGGGTGAAAATTAAAAACAAAATAGAGAGGGAAGCATGACATCATTTTGGCACCTATTTTCTTTGATCATTTTTGTCATTTTACCAATTTTCCACCTCATTAAAAATAATTACTTTCATTAATCCCATTTTAACCTCATTTTACCATTTAAACACCAATTAAGCACAAATTAATTACCAAATGCAAAATGACCAAATTACCACTACTCTTGCTCCAATTCTATAAATAGAGGCCTTGCCTCCCTCATTTCACAAGCTTGGAGAGCCAAAAAAATTCTTTCAAATTCATTTCTCATCCTTTCCAAAACCCTCACCCAAAGTTCATTTTTATAGAATTAGTAAGATTCACCTTGAATCTTACTAGTTTTGAACTAAACCTCCTACATTTCACTCTTTTCTTTTTTTGTTCATCTCCAATTTCGAAGGATCTACTCATTTTGTGCTTGTTCTTGAAGCTACTCCAACATTTGGTTCAAGAAGTGGTAAAATTCTAAACTCTAAGATGTAGATCTTTGTTGCTTGTGTTCAATGCATCTTTGATGCTATATTGGTCCCATTTGACGGTGAATTGATGGAAATTTCGTGCTCCAATTGATATGTGATCATAAGGTGTTTGTATGTTTGTCTAAATCAAGTTTTATGCTTCATAATGCTGTTTTTTGAAAATAGTGTGCAGGAAATCGATTTCCTACAGAGGGAAATCGATTTCCACTCTATTTTTTGCGCTAGATTTGAATTCTGCATGCAGGAAATCGATTTCCTACAGAGGGAAATCGATTTCTAGTGAGGCAGAATGCTTGTTTTTGCTATTTTTGACTTGTTTTTGGTTCTAACTCTTCTTCTACTCCATTCTTTTGATATTTTCTTTGAATCATGAATTAGAGGCCTAATTTCTCTCTAATTTCAATGGACTTAGGTCGTCGATAGGATGAAAATCCAAATCCGCAATATTAAGTGATTGAAATTATGGATGAAAGGAGCCTTTGAACGTGGTTCCATCTTTTATTTCATTTTCTTTTGATCGATGAAAGTCTTAACACCTTGAGAATTCTTATGGATTCTTGGTAAAGACTAGATCGTTACCTATTTTCTTTTCGTGCGGTATTGCTTTCGGAGAGTGATCTACATATCGCTTCTCTCGCATGCATTAGCACATAAAGTTTTGACCGGCCTCGTTGTAGGGTGATTTCTATATAAATCACTTGGCGATCTGTTTAACATTGCGCAATATTTCGTGTCCCGAATAAAAAAGATCAAATATGGAAGAGAATTGTATGCGGTTGATTTAAGACTTATGGAAGTTTATCGTTTAGTCGCTATGATTTTATCAAGCTTCTGATAAATTTCCATTGAATTTAAATCCGAGGACATCCTTCACTCACCATCAATCTTCATTACTAACTTTGATAACATACTTGACAAGTTTCAAGATGGTTATCTTTAACATCTAACAATTAACTTTAATTTCCGCATTTTATTATATTGCTCTTTATATTTCTCGCTTTATTGCTTTATTTTATCATTTCATCATGTTTATGTTTCCGCCATTTTCTCTTTGTCCATTTGGACGTTTATATTCCGCTATTTTTTCTTTGTCCATTTGGACATATTGTTTATGTTTTCGCTATTTTCTTTTTGTCCACTTGGACCATACTCTATTTTTATGCTAAAGTATTAATAAATAATAAAAATCTAAAAAACGTTTAAGGCCCTATGGACTATTGGTTACTATCCCGAGCATTTTGGAGATGTGGACTTTTGGACTTAGTACCTCTGGACCCTTATTTTGTTGTTACTCTGTGGTTATTCTGTCTGTCTGGCATTGGATTGTTGTCTGTTTGTGTATGCAGGTATCTTCTTGAAAGCCCTTGATAGTTAATTCCAAGGCATTATGATAAGGATTTTACCCGAAAACAGTCGTTACTCTGCCCGATTTTCGTCAGAATTTTAATGTGCTTAATGCAAAGTGGTGCTAAAATAATAAGTTCGTCTGGATCCCCAAGTGGTAATGTATTGGATTGGTATTGATAAGTCTAAGGGATGGGAAATCTACCTTGACTCTTAATGTCAAGTGTTGGCTTCTTTTTCGGTTAGACCGTTTCTTTCTTTAGCTTTTATTTTACGCATTAGGATAGCCTCTTCATCTCCTCCCCTTCTTAGATTTTCAAAATCTTCTCCCTTTTTTCCAAAACCTTCTTATGTTTGTAAAACCTCTTTTAAAGTGTTTCTTTCAAAAAAATATCTTTTGCCTTTAGTGTCTTTCTTTTAAAAAAGTTTAGACACGATTAATTGTTGTAATGAGTTGCGATACCCCACAATTTTGAAAGTGATTGATATAATGAGATCTTTTCCGCGTGAGAGAGTTAGTGGCTTACTCGTTGATTTCCATCCGAGTTGGAGCCCTTCTTTCATTTGCGATGCAAAGAACTCATTTGTTCTCATGCTCAAGATCCATGGCTGAGTATTCTCTCCGACGACGATAAAGTGTTTATCCCTTTTAAAAACCGTTTCCCTTTTAAGCGGAACTACATTAGCTCTGACTTCTCCATTGCACCGAGGAGGTATGTAGGCACAAAGCTTAATACTTTGCAGAGCTTATTTTAAAAATAAAACAAACTGTTTTTTAGCACACACACGACACAGATTTTCAAAAAGGTTCCTGTGGAGTACCACAGATATGAGGGGTGCTTAAAACCTTCCCCTTGTATAATCAACACCCTTACCCGAGATCTCTTCTTTTTTTGTTTTAAAAACAAACTTTGGGTTTTACGTTCTTTTCCCTTTTCCTTTGGAAACAATAAAGCGCGGTGGCGATTTCAAACGAAATAATGAGTCAAGTCAATCTAATGGCTTCGATCTCAGATTTTCCCCGCTACAAACATATTGAGGTAATAGAAGTTCTTGAACCATGTTGTGAGTTATGGAGCCATGTCCTGATTAAAAGTCAACTGTTCAGATGAATTAGGTCAAAAACTCTAATTTGTAGGTCAAATGATATTGATGACTGTGGATCTTGAATTGAAGTACAATTCCCATTGGATATTGTTATGGGAATCATTTGAAGATGATTAAACCTTTTGAGTGATGCCCTATAGCTTTTTAGGGTTGCCCGGATGTGATCCCTGATTTTAGTCCTTGATGGGCTCAAAACCCTAGTTTGGTGACCTGAGAAAACCTGAATCCTGATGACTGGTGTCTAATCAGCATAGGTGGATAAATGAATCATTTGAGTCATATGATTATATTAGAGGTCATTTTCTTATTGATTGATCCTTTTCCTGATCTTCTTTGTTCTTGAACACCCTCAATTGAGTACTAGATAAACAAGTGACCGTTCTGGGTGCTTGTCTTGATTTGGTGAAATGTCTGGAGGTGTGACAGCTCAGGGGGGTCAAAATTAGGGTATGACACCATCGACGATGACATTCCAGATTTTTCTATCAACGGAGTTGATATGAATATGCATACAGTCTTTCCAATAACTATAGTTTTCTCTGATGAAAACAGGCGCTTTATTATACGCCCCTTTTTGACCGTTCTCCATCTTCTAAAAAGTTATATGCGAAGCACTAGATAAACCGGTGCTCGTGATACCACTTGTTAGAAGATAAGGTGGGTCTAGAGGGGGGTGAATAGACCACCGTTTACAAATTTTACCAAATATTTGTGTTTAAAAGCTATTGGATGTCGTATATGCGTGAACAAAACCAGATGAAAAAATTAATGAAACGAAATTTTGCACTTTGAAGTAATTACCAATTTGTTAATCTACACATAATAAGTAATTACTCACAATCACTTGTTTAACAAAAACTTAGCAAAAGTTGTGTTTGGAATTTTATCAAACACTTGCTGAGCATTTTATACCAAGTTTCAACTTTTGATCAAATACGAATTTTACCACAAACAATTACGAAAAGATAAAGCGAAAACAAGAAAGAACGCAGTATTTGTTTAGGCAGTTCTCCTTGTTGCCCTCGCGTAGGATACTTTCTTCCCCTAATTCCAAATAGAGTTAGGATAATATGTATTGAATGCAAATTGTTTAACAAGAGAAGATTTTACCAATCACCAACTACAATTATGCAGTAAAATTGAACTTAAACACTTCTCTCCCCTTGATTCAAGTAGGACCAAGTGATTGTCGACGATCTTGATGAATCTCGACCTCGATCCTTCCTTCCCTATTCTCCTGTTGCTGCTAGCTTTTTGAGTGAATCACAGATCCCTCAAATCCTTAAGCACGGTCGGATACTTGTGAAGAGAAGAAATCATCAAAAACCCTCAAATCACACTTGATCTTGGAGGACAAAACCCTAAGGTTTTATTCATGAAAAACCCATGAACTCTCAACTCGAACAAGAACCGAATCTACCGTAAAAAATTATCAACTCACGTTCCTCACCATGATTGATAAAGATTGTTATGTTTGATTATCAATCGATGAGTGAAAGGTTGAAGATGATGAGAGCTTTGTATCTATTTTCACTTTTCTTATTGTCTATGAAATGATCAAAGAATCTATTTATATGTTCTCAAACACAAGGAACAAATAACATCAGCAAAAACCAATTTCTAGAGAGGTGAGTCGACCTCCCCCCCTGAGAGAGTCGACCTGTGCTAAGTCTGGGCGCAGAATAATTGAAGAAAAAGAACTGGTGCGTCGACCTACAACAAGCGTGTGTCGACCTGAAGATGTTTGTGTGTCGACCTCAAGGTCGACCTGTGGTGTCCCGAGGCTGCATCAAATTTGTCATGTGTCGATCTGAAAGAGGCCATGCGTCGACGCATGTTGTTCTATGAAGAATCATCAAATGAGTCGACCTATAGGTTGCATGAGTCGACCTATTCCTGAATTATTTCCAAAATTGTCATTTCTTGATATTTCTTCTTGTTTCCTTTGTTCGCATGTTGACTTGTGGGTTCACCAATATTGAGAAGAAAGTTTTGTCATCGTTAAAACTCATTATTGCCCTCACACACTTGTTGTTGACAAAGATACCTTTATGTCAAATAAGACAACGATAATTATTGTTGCAAAAATATTAGTTATAACAGCGACTTTGAGTGTTGTTGCAAAACTTTTTGCAACAACACTTATACCAACGACATGCAACGATATTTTTTTCGTTGGAAAAGATACATTTCGCGACAACTTTCTATTTTTTTCAACGACAAATATCGCTGCTAAAAACCATTTTTCTTGTTGTGCAACTAATAGCACTGTATCAACTTTACCCATAAACTGTCAGTTTTCCTACGAAGATTGTAAAGCATCTTAAGGATTTGAACAGAACCCCAATGCTCTAAGGAAATAATATTCAGACCTCCCTTATTCATAGGCTTACAAGTCTTCTCCCATGCAACAATAGTCTTCCGATGGACAGTGTCATCACCAGACTAGAGAAAGGAGCGATAAATATTATCCACCATTTTGATAATTTTCTTTGCGAGCGGGATATACTAAAGCCAAAAATTTTAAATGGAGATGAGAAAATTTTTAACAAGCTCTAATCTTCGTGAAAAGCTCAGGAGCCGTGTGCTCCAATGCCGGATGCGAGCAACCGGTTTCTCTACCAGGACCAAACAGTGAGCCATAGAGAGTTTCTTACTCGTTAGCGGGATACCAAGATACCTGAAAGGAAGAATCCCTTCTTGGAATGTGGTGATCTAAAAAATGCTCTCCTTATTGTAACACCCCAATTTTAACAGCGAGAGTGTATTTTTTTTCTTTCTAAAACAACAAAGTCTTTGAAATATGATCATCTTTATAACAAATCAGAGTAAATTTTTGTAAGACAATGATCATAATAAAAGACCTCTTTTATAAATTGTTTTCTCAATTAAAGGTTTAAGAACACAATTAAACATATTGTCTAAAAGAACATAATGATAACCTGTCTAAATCTTTTCCATAACTAGGACCAAAGAAATGCCCAAGGTTATAAAATATTAGACCACTTGAATATATTTTCTTACAAAGTATTTGACAACAAGTGAAGGTCAATACCAATAACACATTTAAGCATTAAGCTTCAACAACAAACTTCCCAATAACAGACCTGGACAACACTCTGAAACATAACCCTAAGCTGATCTTGAATTCCAAGCCAAGGATGACTTAGTACAAATGACTCACTATGACATTGAGTCTTGATGTTTTCAATCGCCAAAGTCATTCACATCTTGCAAGTCTTCACCACACCTGGATACCCTAATTATCATGATTCCTAATAACCTGAGGGCGTTCAGCCCATTCAATAATAATAGTAGAGGGTCACGATCTAAAAATAGCATATATGAAAGAATACACACATGCAAGTAATACATGATATACAACAGTCACAATATTTATTTCAATAAACAAAATAATTCACCAATAGCCTAATGCAGACTCTACATGGTGTGATCCCCCTAACCGGGTTCCTCACATGCATGAATTCCGGAATTTAACCTCTCCGCAGAGAGTCGTAGGCATCTCCTACTAATTTCGTGGCCAATCTCCACAATGAGGCATCTCCTCATGATGACTAGTCTTTAACTTAACTAGCATCGACTCAATAAATCCCGCAGGATTAAGGTGGATCCATTCCCGATAATCACACCCCGTGAAGACCCACTTGGCCAACACGTACTATGATATGCATGGGCACATATATGCAAATGCATTATAAACATTTCTCAATATTCAATTCATATATTTATTCAAAATCATATGAAAGTATCTTCACAAGTTTAGCATCACAGCATAAACACATATTCATAATTGGGCATACAACATCATTCTCAATCGGACACACAATTATCACAAAAATCCCAATTGGGAACACCATCATTCATACCAACACATATGCATTCAATCACATATAATATCGTTAGAAAGTGCCCTTACCTTAGCATGCGTCAAACACATTCAACTTACGCTATATGAGAACGGTATGTCTCTCTCGACGAGGTGTCTATCCAGTTCACACTTTCAACCTTTTAAAATACACAATTTAATTAAGTTAACACTAAGGGTCTGTTTGGTAAAAATAGCGGTTGACTGATAAGTTAGCTGATAGCTTATAGCTTATGACTGATGGCTGATGACTGATGACTTATAGCTTATAGCGGATGATTGAGACTGATATCTTATAAGCTAATTGAAGTGTTTGGTAAAATTAGCGGTTCAATTAACTTATAAATGTAAAATGACATAAAAGATATTTAATATATATTTATTTTATTTTAAATTAAAATAAATTATAAGGGTTAAAAATGGATTTTAATTAAAATAATAAGGATAAAAAAGGAAGAAAAAATGAAAAGCTATAAGACATAAGCTAAAACGCTATTTGAAATAGCGTCTGGAAAATAAGCTATAAGCTAGTAAAATAAACTATAAGCTCGTGATGAAAAGACCGTTACCAAACGGGTCTAAATTATCATATGAGCTTATAAGACATAAGACATAAGCTATAAGCTCAAAAACATGACTTACCAAACAGAGCCTAACTCAATTACATCATAATTAAGGCTTTATCTTTGCCACTTACCAAATCATTTAGGTTTAGGTTTTTATTACCATTTTACTAACCTAATCATTTTTATATTAAAAAGAATATATCATTTCAAATAGAAAATGATTTTTCTCTTAAAAGAGTAATAAAATATTAATGCAAGAAGTTCATAACTCATTAGTTTAAATTCATTTATTATTTTTAGCAATCCATTGTATCAAATAGTTTGATTATACTTTAAATAAAATCATTGTCTAACAGCCATAAATATATAAATAACTAAATAATATTTGATTGAAAATTAAAACAAAAATTTATATTCCTTTTATACTAAAAATTTCAATTGTAAAAAAACTCAACACATAAACTCTAGTCATTTTTACAAAAACAAGTTATTATCCTTTAAAATATAATATTACCATCTTTAAAACAATAATGAATTTAAATCATCCCAATACAATTTTAACTTTAATCAAGTTTAAAGACAAATCAAAATTATGATCACCCAACGGATCCAAAATATTAATATATATAGTATTTGATTCTAAAGATTAATAATTATTTTTAAGTTTCAAATTAAAACAGATTTGATATCCTTATACATAAGTTACATAAAATTGGACTACGTGTTAATGAATTAATTTAGTTCTCTTTGATCATACAAATATAAATTTTAGTTATAAATTAAACTCACTGTTTTCAATCAATTTAATAAAAGTATTTCAGCAAAAACTAGAGCAGTGAGTCCTTCTTTTCCAAAAAAATTAATCCAAGTTAGTTAATTAAAATTGCAAGAGTATTAAATATCAATTATTTACATGTGTCGTTATGTGTATATGTACAATTCTAATAAGTTTAATTTCCTCTTTTCTTTTCAACAAAAGTTATTAAAAATAATCAACATATTTAAAGTAACAAGCAGAAAATATCTTCATCAAAATAGAAAATTTCTTTGGCCACCTCCCTATAGGGGTCACCCCCAGCGAAAATCCCAAAATACCCCTGCTTCGGAAATGAACTTCCGAAGCGCTTTTTTTTTTTTTAAAATTTCCTTAATTCGGAAGTGCATCTCCGAAAACACCCTATGGGGGGTGTCTGCGGAGATGAACTTCCGAAAACACCTTTGTTCAGATTTTGGGGGGTTTCGGAAGTTCATTTCCGAAAACACCTCATGGGGGATGTCTGCGGAGATGAACTTCCGAAAACACCTTTGTTCAGATTTTGGGGGGTTTCGGAAGTTCATTTCCGAATTATGCAGAAACTGTGTTTTTTTTTTTGTTTTATCTAAAACAGTCTCGCATTTTAATTAAACGTAAACGCCAAATAAAATAAGCAATAGATAAACTGAAGATACTAATATGATAAATAAACAAAAAAAATACTAATCCGATGAAAATAATATATACAAACCGAAAAAAATAAAAATAGTGTGCTAAAGATATAATCCGATAACAAAAAATATATAAACCCGACCACTACTGGGTGTGCCTAAACCTCTCGCCCTGAGACCTCCTCTGCCGCGTGTATGTCGCCGCACGGCCCGCATCAGTGACGATCATCTCCATCACGGCGACTGCCTCTGGACCGCCCCGCTCCACGATACCTCGATCCAACGCGTCCTGCCCAATCATCGATATCCGCTGGCAGATCGGCATGAGATCAATGGCGTGATCATCCTCGGCCTGCTGGTTCTCCAGGATCTCCTCGTGTGCTGGCCTAGGAGCGCCGGGAATGTCGGGTCTCAGAAGAGGATGTGACACCCGGTAGAACCATGTGACGTATCCCTCCTCACTGTGCCAGTCCTGGGTGACCCGAGTGAGACGGTACTCCAGTGGTACCATATGATCCTCCCAATGCTCCCATATGGCAGTGAGCTGCACTCGGGTCACAGTGTCGGGAGCAGCCTCAAAGGGTGACCTGGGTATCCGCTGCACGAATCCGAACTGACGCATGCACCGCTCAGGGAGATATCGAACCATGATGCCGGTTACCGCGAAAATTAACAGAGTCGCCACTAACATATTTATCCTGAAAAGGAAGGGAACGCCAGCAAACCACAAAACAAAACAACGGTCTCACGACCAGAGAAAAAGGGTAAGGGAGTCGGTTACGCGAGGGGAAGGTATTAGCACCCCTCGCGCCCATCGTACTCGATGGTATCCACGCTTGTGTCTAAATCTATGGGTGTGTAACAAATCTACGCTAATCTGGACTAAAATGAATGCAGAATGTAGGGAAAAGAAAGGATTATGCTCGCACGGGCCCTACCCCGCTGCCTACGTATCTGTTTTGCAGAATCAGAGCTACCGTAGCTCGGCTAACTAATTTTTGTTTGTTTTGTGTTTTTTAGGTGAACAAGTTACATTCACACTCCGCTGCTCGACCTTTGGAGGCTTATGCTTGGGAATGGAGTGGAAATAACAAGTTCTTAAGAAAAGAAAATCAAAGAGTGTGGTTTGTGTTTTAAAGAATGCATGAGGAAAACCTAAACTAAGGGGGAAAGCTTACTACCTAATGTTATCATACAAAGGGTACAAGTCTAAGCTAAGCTATCAACCTACAGGGAGAAGCAGAAGCACACAAGAATATCACACAAACGAGCATCCGCTCGTAAAGCAAACAAAACCAACGGTACTGACCGAATGGTAGAAAAGCGGTCCCGCCATAGCCAAGGGGAGCAGCTCAACCCAAGTCAACCAAGCATTAGACCTCGCGAAAATGATCGGGCCATAGACAAGAGGGCGGACCCCTCTCAGCAACCAAGCCGTCACGGATCGTAAAGGAAAACGGTGCGTGCGTACACCGAGCATCATCGTCGAGCAACGCGAGCTATAGGAAAGGCGGGGGTCCGGCTACATGAACCCTTTTCCTGACATACTCGATAACAGGATCTTGTGCAGGTTCAGAAGCGAGCAACGCGTAGCGTGCGCATACCAAACAGACTCGATGAGACTAGGCGGGGTTGATTGCTAACCCTTTCCGCATGCCTTCCATGAGGACTTAACGGAGTGCCATATAGGACTTATTACACCGTGACTCCCTGCCGCAAAGCACAAATGTAAACACACCAACAAAAACAGAGCCTCTTTCGAGGGCTTGGCCAGATGCATGTCTAAGTCCTACTTCTCATGTTAAAGGATGATGCGAGAAAGCGATAAAGTGCGAGAGAAATAAAATGAAACGGAATCAATACCAAACGGATGATGATCCGTAAACTATAGCAACGAGAGCAAGAAAAATAGAGATCCCGCGAGCAAGCTAGCAAAAGCAACAGCAAACATGTCAGCACTCCGATTAAACTCCGCATAAGCAATCAAGAGTCGACGCAATGAAAGTAAATCACGCGCCAACGTGTGCATCGGGCACAACAAATACCATACACCTGCAAGGGAAACAGATATCCGGACAAGCAAGCATAATGATAAAGGATGCGTGTAGAAACGCGAATCAGAGAGAGGATAAATGTCGTGTCCCGCAAATAAAGCGGAACACGAGAACGGGTATCGACCAGAGCCTCCACGTTGCCTTGCATACTAGCACACACGTTAGAGATAACAAAACACCGCAATCGGAATTGCTATATTGAATTATAAGCTAAACCGGAAATGGATGACAGAATAGAAAGTGAAAACATAACAAAAGCAAACAAGAAGAAACATGGGATAGTATTCAAAAGCAAATCAAATATGTACACCAAAACTACGGAAGCAAAAACAAGTATTTACATGCACAACGGTACACCGAAACGGCAAAACCGGGTAAAAACAGTGAAAACTAAACTCGTCAGAACTAATCCAAAATTTTATTTCAAAGTTAAAACGTGCTAAAGAAGTCAAATATGCAATCAGAATTTACAAAATCGGCTCGGAAGCACGACTTTCGGAACAGGGGCAGTAGCGAAAACGGTAAAAAAAAAGTCAGCCGAAACCGAAAATAAACTGTACAAACAGCTCCGAAAATATTATTACGTATGAAAAACATTATTCACATGCTTAAAAACGCTAAGCGGTTCAAAAGATACGGCAAAATGGAATGAAGCCAACACGACGCGCACACAAAACACAAACTGAGCAAATCGAGTATATTATGTGAAACAGAAAGTTGCAGCAGCTCAAATGTCAATTATTAGCTCATAGAAACACTATTTATCACTTAGAAACAACAAGCAACCAATGCCAACTAGTTTCATGTCAAAAGTGTAAGGAAGTGGACAATTTTATGAGTGAAGATGGTGAGATGTTAAGCAATAGAAACAAAGTAAAAATTCTGCATAATCTTGATATCAAAACAGTCCCATGAATGCTCAAGAAACATGTTTACGCTTAATGCAAAGTCTTAAATTGATTGGTATAAGATACCGCATATTTGCAAATAGAGAAATAGCATGAAAGCAAGATTTTCAAGTGAAGAAACCACCAAAAAAATAGTCCAAATTCTCATCCAAACATTTAACAATCAAGTAACAAAGGAACCAAAACAATTTAACTAATATCCACCAACATTTTTATGCATTTTTGGACAATTAACAACACATAAACTCTCAAGTAATTTTCTGCACTTATCTACGACAATTAAGCTCATTTAAAGTCTACTTCTTTATGCTAAATCATCAACTAAACATCAACACAAGACCACAACAATTGTCTACATTTTTAATACTTTTTCATGAGTTAAAAGCAATGAAAAACCCCATCAATCAACCAAAATAAATCTGCATCATCATTCAAGAATCAACACTAAAAATCCTGCACTATTTATCAACCAAACACTACACAATTAAGCTAAAATTCTGCACTATTATACTTCTAAAAACAGCCCCACAACCTCATTAAAACACCACATAGACACAAGGAATTGACTCATAGTAATTGGCACAAAATTATGCATGCAACAAATTTAGTAAATGACATGTAGAAACCAAATTCCAAGTGTATGGCATGTAATACTCTTTGACTCATGGGTTTAAGCAACCAAACTAATTCATAATGTTCTTATTTATAAAATCATGTTCATGGATGGAGATAAACAAAGAACTTCAACTAATTTCCAAGATTCATTCATGACAGCATGTCAACCATTTAGAAAATTGAATTCAAGACATAAGCCATCAACGTAGCAAGTAGTGTTATCACTTTATTCATGATTTTGTCTTTTTCTCAAAGCAACAACATAAACTCATGGTAACAAACATAGATCAAGAAAATTCACATTGAGCACATTTTGATTATTCAAGAAACAAACACACATTTCAACATCATCACCACTTATGGACAATCAAAGGAAATCATGTATCACGTTCTAATTGGTAGTAACAACCATCCATAAAAAAAATCAGCATCGCACATGTTTATCAATAACCTCCAAGAGCATCACCAATGACGTACTAACAAGTTCTATTCCAAGGTTATGCACAACAAAATGAAGGCAACACATCTCATGGTGAAAATTCAGCAACAAGCATCATCATAATTCAACAAGCAAGTACAATTATGCATACTCAAGAACATACAATTCTCACATTCAAATGAACAAACACTTGGAGTGCATCAATAAGCTTTATGAATATGAACACATTTCATTAACAACAACTAACAACAAATCTCAAATTTCAATCACTTAAACAACAACCTCATCAATAATCAATTATCATTTCACAGATCATTGCAATTCACATTAAGCATCAAGTGAGAATTATGATGATTTACCAAAATAAGTGGTGAAGAGAAGTTGGAGGAGATGCTGCACGATATTGATCGGGGAAAGGAGTCGCGATCGGAGCACGAAAAGAGAACTCACGAACGCGGCGGAGAGGGAGATGAATTCGCGGCCTCGCACGGTGGCTGGAGCTTCGGATGCACGATGGTGAGGCTTGGTGGTGGTGGCTGGTCGCGGATTGGAGTGAGAGAGAGGAATTGAGTTGAGTTTTTTGAACTTTGTTCTTGAATTCTTGATGAATGTGTATGAAGTTGTTGGAGATTTTTGGTATTTTGTAGTTTTCGATTTTGAGAAATTGGGGAGAGAATGAGAGAAAATGTTTATGAGATTTTTGGGTGAATTTGAAGTTATGAGAGAAAAGGAGGGAAAATTGTTTATATAGTGTAAGTGGTGAAATGCCAAAAATGCCCCCGACGTATCTCTTTTTTTGCTCATTTTCGGGGAAATGTGACTCGGTGCAAAATCCGGAAGCGGGACCAACGTCATCTCGAAGATGACTAAATTTGTGACTCGTAGCCGCGAGAATCGTCTCAATCCGACAAACGGTGAGGAAATTATGCGCGTTTGAATGGCGAGAGATATCGGTTCATCCGGTGCGACTGTGTAGAATTTTGTGCGTACCGCTCAAAGAACTCGATAAAACTCATCCTTCGGCTCGAAATCTGAACAAGCACGTGTGACGAGGAATCGAAGATAACGAAATTTCCGAGAGAATGCCGCCGGAATGGACCTCATACGATAAAAATCGAAGAAGTTATGAATTTTCAAACTCGCCGAGACATACCCGAAAGCACATTTTTCACTGAAAAATCAAGGCGTTCTTCAAAATGCTGGGAATATTTGGAGCATAATTGGTCTTCGGTCCGAACATATGAAATGTCGGGAATATTAGCACGGAGCTTCAGTTAAAATCTCGAGTGAATCGGATGAGCGGATTGTGAGATATGAATTTTTTAGTGTCCGAAAACCTACGGTTCAGCACCATTTTTCACTGCGAACGCTCCAGTAATTTGAAAATTCGACAACCTTCCTCATGGAATTGGTTTCTGAGCCAAACACGAAAGTTGTAGATAACGTCGAAACAGTCGGGGCCCACGCGGGAATTCAGCTCATATCACTTTCAGAATAAGATTTATGAATTTTCTCGTATTTCCACTGTTTGAACCATATTTCACTCCGTACCTTCTTAAACCCACGGAAACTCTTTATTATTTTTGCTTCAATTTTTGAATGACGAAATAAACGTCATTATTAACTTATAGCTCAAATAAAGAGGGCAAATTTTGGGGTGCAACACCGGTCCCGCAAGCCAACCAGCCAGAATAAAGTGCAATGCCGTCAAAGGGGACAATCTGAGCGTAGTCGATGAACGGCCTCCAGGTGACGTCGTCGTGCAGAGTGCGGTCCAGGTATCCACGGTATGGTCCCACCGCATCGTTCCCCCTCTGGAGATCGTATCTGGCGGCCCTGGGCAAGGCGTCCATGTACGCAGGATCGAGGTGGTAGCCGTGGATGCGGGAGAAGTAGGAGATGATCCAGCTCTGAAACAGAAACAAGATAATGTATTAAAATTAAATACGAAACATATATAAATAAATAAATACGATAATGTATTAAAATAAAACGTACCGTAAGCAGTGTGCAGGATCCGACCAACTGCCTCGTCCTCCAGTTGGAGGCCTCATTCAGCTTCTGGTAGAGATATGCCAGAGTAGTTGACCCCCAGTTCCACTGGTGAACGGTATCCAGGTCCATGAAATAGCGGAGGTAGGCCACGTCGACGTACCTGGCACTCTTGTCCACAAAGCATGCAGCGCCTACCACATGCATGTACCAGCACCGGAGAGCGCAGCCGCGGTGGTACTCCCTGAATAGGTCATTACCCTCCTGCTCGTCATGCTAGGTGATCGTCAACTACCCCACCGGCAAGTGGAAAGAAGACGTCTCCTTGTGCCAGCGCTCCACAAATGCCCCCTGCATGCCGGTGCTGATGGTGGTGTACCCGGTCATGCAGAGCCCGCTAAGCCCTGAACCACGCACATGGTCGTTAAACCACTGAGCTGCTGGTTTAAACAGACCGAAAATCTTCCTGGAGTGGTTCACCATTTTCAATGGCTCTCTCTCCTGTTACAAAAAAAAAACAAATAAGCGAGAAATAAACGGTAAAATTATAAAAAATGGTGACAAATAAACGGCTAAGTTAAAAAAATACCTCTCCCTCCCATATCCGCCGAGCGACGTGATCCTGGTAGTGAATCAGCAGGGAAGTGTCAAAAGGCCCTCCCGGATAGCTATCCACCTCCTGCTCCTCCTCCTCCCCGACTGGAGGGTCAACATCCGGTATCACCTCCTCCTCATCCTCATCCTCCTCCTCTCGCTGGCGGGAAGAAGATACCCGAGCCAGCCTACTCCTAGAGCCTGAAGCAGATGTACTCTCCTCCAAGTCCACTGGAACGCGCACACGGCGTCCCTGGCCCCGCCCCTGTGTCGACGCCAGCTGCGCCGCCGCCCGCTCGCGTCTAGCCGACGCAGTCTGGGACTCCCTGCCCTGTCTGATGCGTGCTGGTTGGTTGCCTGACATGTTCCTGTAAACAATCGAAATCGATTAATATGCGAGACAAATGAAAAAACAAAAAAAAATGCACTTCTGATACAGTTCGGAAGTTCATTTCCGAAACTGGGATGGAGGTTTTCTGAAATGAACTTCTGAAACACCCCTGCGCAGAGCTTTTCTGCAACCTACAATGGCAGACCCCAAAATCAAACTTTAAACCTATGTCTACACATTCTAAACATCCTAAATACCAGTACCAACCTAACCTAATACATATTTTCCTATTTGTAAACACCCTAATATCAATTTTAAGCATAGATCTAAAACTCAAAATGCTTACCGATTGAAGAGGTTGGAGTGCTTTTTAATGTAGTATAGGAAGCTTGTTGGAGCCTTTGATGTTGCCTTGGAAGTCTTTGAACAAAATTTCGCCTTTGGTGTTGTTTGATGTTGAATTAGGGTAAATGAATGGGGGAGGGGGAGTGTTTTGTTAAATCTGCAGAACGTGTCTTATTTCGGAAGTTCATTTCCGAAATGCTGTTTTCGGAAATGAACTTCCGAAATAAGACAATTTTTTTTAAAAAAAAGGCGCTTTCGGAGATGAACTTCCGAAAACACATTTTTCATGCATTTCGGAAGTCCATTTCCGAAGTCAGGGGTAGTATGGGGTTTTCACCAGAAGTGGACTAGAAGGTAGGGAGGTGGCCAAAGAAATTTTCTCAAAATATATGACTAGTAATTTCTTTATGGAACTTTTTAAAACTCTCATCAAGATTGGCCAGCTAAGATAATATAAAAGAGGAAAAATATTTGGTTACCTCAAGCTTTAATCTTTTCTTTAATCATCTCTAAAATTGATCTACTAAAACTCTCTCAAAGATCATTCAAATCTCACAAGGTATATATATGTAAAATGCAAGAAGAAGAAAAATATGAAGAGTGGAGGAGGGAGGTTCGGTTAACAGAGAAGAGGAGAAAGACAATGTGAGAGGTGTTGATCATTGTTTTCTTAAATAGAGAATGTGAATGAATTATAGCCATTTCATCAAATGCTAAATCCATGTGGATTAAATCTCAACCCTTAATTCTCTCTACTCACAATATTATAATAGTAATAAAACAACTAAAAATATCTAGATCTTTTAGTTACCACTTGAAAGTGATGCTTGGTAATTTTCTTAACTGATGCCATGTTGCTACGTAAGCAAAATACTTAGATTATATCATATTTTTAACCGAGATATACACATAAAACAATATCCATAACGAATAACAATCGAACGTGCATTTTATCGAAAAATAAAAATAAACATATTAAAATGATTTAAGTGGAGCAGAGTTTAATAAAACAGACTGAAAATGATCAAATTCAAAAATAAAAATACCCGGTTAACTAGGCTTTAATAGGTAAAAATATGACCGTAAAAAGCGTCGAAAAAAATAAAACGAGCTTACTGACATGATCTACGCGTAACATAGATTAATAAAATAGTCTGATACATGTTAAAACTTGAAATATTTCGCCCGCTAATTTTTCACTCGGTGTCGAATCGCTTCAACCGGTCCGTCTGTAAAACTCCTATTTAAATTTTTGACAAAAGTGACGAATATTTTTCATAGATAATTAAAACTACAAGAACATGATGCTAATATTAATAGATTTTTGGTAGCACTTCGGCAAGGTCTCAATAATTGTGTTATTTATAGACAATTATATAAAAAGATCAATAAAATAAAATAGCATAATACTAGTTAATATTCTCGAATTCTTATTCATGCTATTGTACTTCTATGGGTCTTACACTTATCTTTAGTAGGCACACTCCCGTAGTAAATTATACACTTCATGGGATTTTCCGACAGGCTGATAGACTCCGTAAAAGTAGCAAATGCTTGCATAAGGAGCTGAATAGAGATAGGATCACCTCTAGTAAAAAGGAGCAAATCGTCTGCAAAACTGAGGTTGATAATTCTCATCTTTTCACAATTGGAATGAAAGTTAAAGTTGGGATTGCAATGGAGCTTTCAGAGGACTCTATATAAGTAATCCATGACAAATACAAAGAGCATGGGAGAGAGAGGGTCTCCTTGCCGGAGGCCCCGTTGCACAACCATAATATCGGTGTGCTCACTATTGACACTATATCTATAAGAAACTATTTTTATTGTTAGCATAACCAAGCAAATAAACTTGTGAGTGAAACTCATCTCGTGTAGGATAGTTTCCACTGCAATCCACTCAACAGAGTCATACGCTTTTTGGAGATCGATATGCACCATAACTTTAGGAGGATTGCTTTTCCTACTGTATCCCTTGATAAACTCATAAGCTAAGTGGATGTTATCTTGCATTCGGTTACCTGGTTTAAACACAGTTTGACTATTATGCACTATTTTGCCAATAATTTTCCCAAGTCTAGACGTCATAATCCTGGAAATGATTTTGTAGATGATGGTGCAGCAGGAGATAGGCCTGTAGTCTTTCACCATTTTAGCATTAGGACCTGTTAGTTCTGTATTACTAAGATTGGCAAAATTTTGAGTAAAAGAAATAATATCAGCCAAGATTAATGATATGACATATATGCTAATTGAACAAGTGCGAAAATTGTCCTACAAGATGTCATAACATGTCAAGTTGAAGCCTTTCAACATATGGAACAACATGTCATATAAGGAAGCACAAGACATCATGCCTGTTGAGTTGAAAGATTCAGTCTGTTTTAAATGATGTAGAATATTCAAAGAATATTATGCAATCTTATAAAGGCGCAAAATTAAAGGTCGACAGAATCAAGAGGAATATTAAAGAATAAAAGACTTTCTATTATTGGAGACAATTTAGAAAGATTTGTTTGAAGACCTACTTTCTAGCAGAAGATGTTACTAAAAATTTTAACAGAAAATAAATTATGATTGAAGGCCTAAATCCAGTTGGGTATAGGTTAGAGGTTAGTTATAAATAGTAGGTTTTTTAACCTAGTTTATAAAAAGCATTCCCGATGTAGATTATTAGGGTTTCTGTTGGTGAACCTCCCGAGTTATGGGAAGGTCATCATGTGATTCTCGAAGCTGTTAAGCAAGAGAAGTTCAGTGTGAATCTCGAAGCCAGGGCGAATAGGAAACCCTACGAAGTCAAGAAATATGGGTAAGTTATTATATTCAGGTCAAGGGAAAGTGTTAGGCACCCTTAACCCTTTCCTAAGGTTTTAGATTTAAGGCAAAGGTTTGTGGCTAAAGATGTTAAGGTTTAGGGTTTATAGCTAAGGAAATGAATAGGGTGAAAAGTGAGATTTAAGCCTAATTGAGGTTTTGGGGAAGGGGACTCGCCTTGGTTATCCAAGTGCCTACGTACCTCCTTATGGAGGATCAGAGTCTACGTAGTTCGGGGCAGGGTTGTACGCCTTAGAATAATATGAGGTTGTCTGAAGGTATTTTCTTATCGTAGTTTTGAAATTTGCAGTTTGCAAGGTATTTTGAATTACCTTATCGCAGTTTTGAAAATCCGTAGTTTTGTGAAAGGGATGTGTTTTGAACGGCGTATAACCCTGGTTTTAATATATTCTATTAATCGCGATGATTAATAGGTTTAATCACCATAATTAACAGATTTGATAAGGAATTGCTAATTATTCTAATCGATAGATTCAATTATTACTATTTGTAAATAAGTGTATTTTAAATTAGATTATTAATTATCGTTACTCCTCGTAATCAATAGATTTGATTAAAATAAATAACAAATTGATAAAAATATGCTAAGCATCGTAACCAATAGAATCGGTTAAAACCCTTTAGCAAAATAAACCTTATTTGAATTTATATTATTTAATTAATTAAATACTTAATTATTAACCATCGCGACCGATTAACTCGATCGAAACGAATAATAAATAAATCCTAATACAAATTATATTACTATTTCAATTTTAAAAATCAAAATATATATATATATATATATATATATATATAAATGTATTAAGATGAATTATATAATTATATAGATAATATCTAAAAAAATAATAAAACCTGGTTTTGATCTTGTGTTGCTGGCCTCTGAGGCTCCATGACGCACCTTCAACCTTGATGTGTTGGATCCTATTGTGGGCATTCCTTGACAGGCCACGCTGGATTCATGAGAGCAAGGGAACAAATGATAATAATAAAAAAACGCGTATGTCCCCGATCATGTTCGAAAACACGCCTTAGACCACCAAAGCCTTTACACACGCTTTCCCCCACTGGGCTATGCTTGCTTCGCTGTTAACAAGCGCGCAGGTAATAATATAAAAAATGCAATTGAATCAAAATTTAAAAAAAAACCTTCCCCGCGCCCAGCTTCGTCTTCATCGTTGGGCATTGTTTCAAAAGAACACACAGACATTTTCCTACGGTTTACAAGCGTGGCCATACCCCTTCAATTATCCATCTCACAAAATACAACATATACACTCAAAATCAAAGCATGGTTCGATTAGAAATCTTCCTCTGAGTGTAACGGTGTCATCAATTTGGACTGATTCTTCCTATATCAAATAGCCCTAAATTTGGAGCTTCCAAACCTAACAATGGCAACTAACAAAATCTGCATCCAAACTCACCATTGGTAATCCATAAAAATTCCTCATGGTCATAAGAACTCAACCATATACTCACAAACCATTTATGATACGTAATTTAGCATAATCGAAGACGAAAAATAATTGGCAAACCGTAGGTGTACTGGCGATGGTACACGATGCTTCAGATGTTGGTAAGGACCGGGTTTGCTTCAGAGAAGGCCGAGGAAGCGTTTTAGACACTTAGAGAGGCTTGAATAGCCTTCAACCTTCTTCTTCCATGGCCACTGAATTCATGAATTTGGAGTTCGGGAACGTGGCTCTTCCGCGGCCGAAATCCCCCCTTCTGCATTTCAGTATCTTTGTTTACTTATAGGCAACTAATAAGGTTAACAAAAACATCCCAAATCTTTATGATTTGCATGATTGTAATTTTATTTGGAAAGGATATTGAACTTTTCTTTTTTTAGTCCTCAATCAAACAAAATCATATCCCAATCAAATACCCACGGTTTCTTTCTCTCAAAAATCAGATTTTTTTAGTTTCTGGAAAGATTAAAGAGGAATCTTGTGATTTATTCCTATCATTTTATATTTTATGCATTTTATTCAATATTTTAGATGAGTAAAAGAAATCAAATAATTATAAAATAATAATGATAAATAACAATAATTGAAACTAATAATAATGATAATCCTATTAAAATTAATAATAATAGTTAGTAATAATAATATTTAATAATAATAATAATCTTAATAAAAAAAGGTAAGTTGAATAAAATGGTTAAAAAAAATTGTAGTAAAATATCCAAAAATCAATAAATAAAACCCTTATGATAAGATAAATGGGCCAACTGTTTTTGAGCCCAAAATACCAGCTAATTACACCCCAATTTTAACTCAATGCAGTTTATAAGAGAATGGGTTTAACAATAGAAATGTTAAACCCCATAACCCCTATTCTAATACCCCCGATGAATTAATAGACACAGATTTGATCGGGCAAATTTTGGGGTATGACAGCTGCCCTTGTTCAATCTTCTTAAACCTGAAGAGTCAGATAGGCACGTCTGCCTATCGTGATCTAAAGGTAGAAGATGATTGAACACTAAAGTGCCCTGAAATTTGCACCAGTTGGTGCTAGCCAGGGTATTTTGAGGAAGAGGCTTAAAGATGCCATTTGCAGGAGATCACAACCAACAGGATGAGATTGTGATAATAACATTTCTTATTAGCATGAATCCCATCCTAAATTGTAAAATTAGTTTGATGCAATGTTATGATGCATGAAATGTATGATGCAGTGAGCTTCTCAAAATAAATGAGAGCAATGTATGTATATGCACTATGAATTGAATGATGCATGGGTATTAGCTATGTTAGTTGAAGTATGTTAGTAACTTTGGAAAAGAAAAATAAAACCCTTGTTTGTTACCGGTGAAGTTTTGAAAGAGATCACTGTCGAAGGACTTACGTGAGAAGAAACCCAATTGAGGAACCATTTGAAATATCCTGTTGTAAAACCCTTTGTAGATCCTTATCGTAAAAAACTTTTTGTAAAACCCTTTGTAGTTTTGAAGGAGATCACTGCCGAGGGACTAACGTGATGAATAAACCCAATTGAGGAACCCTTTGTAAAACCCTGTTGTAAAACCCTTTGTAGATCCTTATCGTAAAACCCTTTGTAAAACCCTTTGTAGTTTTGAAGGAGATCACTGCCAAGGGACTAACGTGATGAATAATCGTAGCTATCAATAACGAAGACTCGCCGTTTGTGAAAGGATTCCCCTGCTATAGTTCTAACAAGTTATCCTGCATAAAAAAGATTCACCTGCCATAGTGCTGGCAAGCTTATCTACATAAAAGGAATCATTTGCTATAATTCTAGCAAACTTACCTGCACCAAAGGGATCACTTGTCATGGTTCTGACAAGCTTACCTACACCAAAGGGAGTACTTTTCATGGTTCTGACAAGCTTACCTGTATAAAAGGAATTACCTGCTATGGTTCTGACAAGCGTACCTGCACCAATAAGGATCGCTTGCCATATTTCTAATAAGCTTACCTGCACCAATAGGGATCACTTGCCATGGTTCTGACAAGCTTACCTGCACCAATAGGATTCATTTGCTATGGTTCTAGCAAACTTACCTGCACCAATAGGGATCACTTGCCATAGCTCTGACAAACTTACCTGCACCAATAGGGATCACTTGCCATAGTTCTGACAAGCTTACCTGCACCAATAGGAATTGTTTGCTATGGTTCTAGCAAACTTACCTGCATAAATTTCTTTGACATATCCGCAGAATTTAGAAATATGAGAGCCAGAGACCTGTCGTTGTATATGCTGTCTATATCAAGTTAGCATGGGAAGCATAGTGTGTAAAGCGTAGCGTGTAAAGCGTAGTGTGCGAAGCGTAGTGTGTAATGCGTAGCGTGTACATGCCTATGATCCTGACGTTTGTACCATGTAGATGTCTTATGATGTTGACTCGAATTCTTATGCTGATGCATATGTATATATGCTAATGCTGATGCAATCCCAAGATTTTATCTCCTTAAGCCCATTGAACCTGTTTAACCCATGTTTGCCCCTATACCATGGCTATGCTTATGCCGGCTTAGTAATGTTTATGTATGTGGATAATGCTTATGCTTATCCATATGTTGATTGATGTAACGAGTGGAACGAAATAATGTCTTCTATAAGACTACCTGAAAAGGTTTCTGGAATGGATGTGAAAATTTGTCTTAAAGAAGACTACCTGAAAAGGTTCTTAGAAAGGATAAATTTTGTCTTAAAGAAGACTACCTGGAAAGGCTGAAAGATGTCTTAAAAAAGACTACCTAAAAAGGTTCTTGGAAAGGATGATGAATGTCTTAGAAAAGACTACCTAGAAAGGTTCTTAGAAAAAGAATGTCTTAAAGAAGACTACCTGAAGAGGTTCCTGGAAAGGATGACAATTTGTCTTAAAGAAGACTACCTGAAAAGGTTCCTAGAAAAGATCGTAAGGTTTGTCTTAAAGAAGACTACCTAAAAAGATGTGGTGTAATGTATAAACCAATGTATGTAATGCATGTCTTATGTATACATGCATGATGCTCCAATGATAGGTTGTTGATAACCAAAGCGTATATAGCTCGCTAACCTTGTAAGGTGAGCGGACGCCTTTTCCTTTTATGGTGTGTCTTGCCCTGGTTTGGCTTTTTGAACTACTCTACGCCTTTCGCTTTTCGCAATTCTTCACACCTTTATCCTTTCGCAATTATTCACACCTTTAACCTTTGAGGATTCTTCACACCTTTATCCTTTTTGAAATTCTCCACCTTTAACCTTTTGAGGTTCTCCACACCTTTAACCTTCTGAGATTCTCCACACCTTTAGCCTTTTGAGGTTCTCCACATCTTTAACCTTATGAATTGTTCGCCCTATGGATTTGATATCCACTGCCCCAATATTTTCGTGAAAAAAGATGCCTCTGATCTCCAAGCCATGAGGGAAGTGCCCCGAGAAATAACCTTGTCATATGCTTTGACGTTTAGATTGAAGGGCATGCCCTTGATCTCCAGGATATGGAGGGCTATCCATAGTGTTCTATCTGTGGTGTCGTTTTCTTTACCTCCCCGTTTCACTTGGGAGGACGGCACGCTAAACCCTTCACGCGAAATTTGGAAGGAGAATGCGCCCGTGGTGGGATGAATTTTATTTCAGTTCTTCCTACGATATCACACGAACTTTCTTATTGGTCCTACGAGTAGGAAAGGGAAAAAAAGATCTCAACTAAACCCTAGGAGTTTGCTAAGTGTGGGGATTTCACCTAGACTAGAAATTCTGGAGTCCGGGGGGTCGGTTATACATAGGGAAGTGTTTAAACACCCTACATATCTGTAGTACTCTACAGGAACCTTCTCTGTGTCATTGTGATTGTGTTTGCTGCTAATGATTGGGAAAGTTTCTCCTTTGTGTTAGGAGAGAGAATTGAATTGATTAAAGAAAGACAGACAGATAGACAGACTGACTATTTTTGGTATTTTATTAGCTCGCTGAGATTCCTTGTGAACCTCATGCCTACATATCCCTAGTGGAAGTCAGAGCTTAATGTAGTTCGGGGAACTAACTAGGGAAATTACTTGTTTTTGGTGCCTTGCTTGAAGCTCAAGGTTGAAGCTTGGAATTAAATCTCTGTTTACAGTAAAGAGACATGAAATCATCTTTACAGAGAGGTATTTGTACTATTCTACCACAAACATTTAAAAGTGACAGAAAAGCTAAAAAAAAATGATGTTTCATTAAGAGGGGAGTCTACTTGGTTGATCAAGTATGACAGCCATCGTGCCTCTAAAATGAAAGAAAGATGCTCATCCAAATTAGGGAAAGTGTACAAGTCTGGGGATGTGCTAGAGCATGTCTTTCAGAGTCCTAAATGGGAGACTTTGAATGAAATTGAAATTGAAATGTTTGTTTGTTTGAATGTGGTAGAGTAGTAAAAATATCTCTCTATAGAGATAAGCTATGTCTATTTACTATATGAAAGATTTGACTTTAGCTGGCTTGAATGAGGCCCAAGCTTGAGGCTTTTTGATTGATTTTATTGATTTATTGAAATGATAACTCTACTGGGGAGTATTTAAACTAAGGAGTTTTTGGTGTTCTGTACGAAGCCCAGAATTGAGTCTGACTCTACTTAGGGAGACTCTATTTGGGGAGATTATCTCCTAAGAGAATGAATCTTTGATTTTTGAAAGACTAATATTGGAGGCTAACCCTTTCCAGGGGTTTTGACTCAGCTGGAGAAATTGTCTGTTAAAAGACTGACTTTATCATGTTTTTTGGAAGCTGACCCTTTCCAGGGGTCGTGACTCTTTTTGATTAATTGACTTTGGAGGCTAACCCTTTCCAGGGGTTTTTATTGAAATGATGGATTGATTTGGAGGCTGACCCTTTCCAGGGGTTTTGACTCTTTTGGTGAATGGCAGAAAGATTATCTAGTGGAGACTTCTTGTTTAAAGCCCAAGATGAAGGCTGACTCATGCTGAGGATAAGCAAATATGGATCCTAGACTCTGCTAAGGAAGATTGATGAAGATAAGGGTGACAGAGACTGTCCATGTCTCTCATTCCAAAAGGTGTACTCAATGCAAAATTGAGACAAACTTGGCTTGTTAAAAGTCTGGTTTAAATTGGAAGAAAACTCACCAGGGTAGGCTAAAAGGTGACTAAAGACTTGTTCCTATGTTTATAAGAAACCTGATGGGTCCTTGTATACAAGCTCAAGAGGAAGCTGGAAATGCTTTTAAGAAGCCTGTGGGTCCTTGTACAAAGCCCAAGAGGAGGCTAATCGAGGGTCCTTGTTATAGCACAAGAGAAAGCTATGTAGTTTTGAACTTATTTTGGCTCTAAGCAAATGGGTAAGAGGTTTCACCGGGAATAATTCCTCTTTGGGTGGATGTGTCCTATATTTTTGGATTCTAAGGTTTTTGCCAAGATGTTTCACCGGGAATAATTCATCTTGGGGGTTTGAACTACAGATCTCTAATTAGGAAAGAGCCTTCACCGGGAAGACATTCTCAATCCTAGGTCATATTCCTATAATATATATATATATAGTTTAACTGTCCTAAGGTTTATACTCAAACGTAGTTCTAAACTAATATATATGCACAATTTATATTTGACAGTAATTTAAATAAAGACTGTAAATTGAAAGCTTGTAAAGCCTAACCTGGATGGAGTGGAGGCCTTTGAAGAAGTATGTACAGAGCCTCAACAGTAATTTTTGTTGTTTTGTTGATAACAGTTGAATATTTATTATAAACAGTTAATGGTTTTTGAAAACAGAAGAAGTGAAGATGGACAAAGGTCACATAGGTATCTGAAGAGTTTCACCGGGAATAATGCCCTTCAAATACCAGAAGAATGTTTTGAAAACAGAAAGAAGATTTTGAAAATACAGTTTTGAAAACAAGCTAAGAAGAGAAGGTGTTTGGGACTTACACTCTATTAGAGGCCCAGTACTTTATAGTACTGGTGTAAAATTAGTTTTGAAAATGATTTGAAATAATATAAGGTTTTGTTGTTTGAAAACCTTAATTATTCGATTTATTCGGAGATTGAAAACAGTTTTGAAAATTGACAGAAAGTCAACTTAATTAAGGTAAAGAAAAAAGATCTATGCCTAATTAAGACCTAAATAATTAGGGTTTTATCATAAACTTTATTTACAAAAATAATTAGGTTAAAACAAAATGAATATATGCATTTAAAGTTTTTAAGAAAACACTTAAAACATACTATTTTAAACCTAATAAAAATATATGAAATAAATAATATTTTTATGATTTTTTTGATTATTCATAAAATAGATATATTAAATAACAAGTGTGTGAAAAATGAAGTGAAAATGATTTAATTTGATAGGTTAATTAATTGTGTAAAGTTGTGAAAAAATCAAATGGGAAAAGTGATAAAAAATAAGGTTTTGTCACCTAGAGGGATTGAACTCACGCCCTCCAAGTCACACACCCAAAACCAAACCACTGGGCCAGCGCGCGCATGGTGATAGTAAACTGACTCCTTTGCAACTCATATGTTATTCAAGTGTATAGAAGCAAAAAGAAAATAAAATCAAAAGGTCTGGGGCGAGGGGGATTCGAACCCCAGACCTTGGGCACGCGCAACACACAAACACTCTTTACCACTGGGCTATCACGTTTTAGTCGTTTATGAAACAGGTATCATTCAAAATAAAATAAACTCAACCCTGAATTTGAAATTTGCGCGCCACCACCATTGTCATCTTCAACCTCAAGTTCTCAGATTTTGAATTTATGAACTTGCTCATTTCTCAACCATTTGCAAAGATGTAAAGATGAAACTTATTCTAAATTCACTCACGATTCTAAATATGTAACTAACATAAATTTATATCAACTATATCTAACTAATTTACCAGAAATCGTGAAGAACCCTAAATTTTGAAAATCAAATTAAATGACTATACTGAAAGATAAATGAATGATGATAGAGGGTTTTCAATCCTCTGATGATGCTTAACAAGATAGAATCGAGCTTTATCACGAAGAGTGCTTAAATTAAAGAGGTAGAGTTCAGAAACTTACCTCTGAAAATGGAGGTCGTGAGGATGATAGAGAGCACCTGGGCTTGTATGAATGATCCCAAAAGCTTCCTTGTGGTTCAGTGATGCTAACTGAATGCTTGTTGTAACCTCAATCCTCCTGAATTGTTCTATGGACCTCCCTCGATTTGAGCTTCAAGTGAACATGGAGGGTGATGATTCTTGAGTTACAGATGAGCTGCAGCCATCTGAACAGCTTCACTACCTCCTATGGAACATGCCTGGATGCTTAGCTTGATTGGAAACCTTCTGAACTGCACTATGGACCTCCAACTGCAACTGCTCCAAAGTGAGAGCAACAATGGTGTTCCTCCACTTACAGAAGTGATCCAGGTGCTTGGATCACCTCAAATGACCTCCCTTGAGATGTTAGAATGCTTACTTTCCAAAGATGAGCTATGGTTTGAAGAAAACGATTCTTCTTGCCAAAGAACTTTGAAAAACAATAAGCATGAGAAGAGAAAGAGAAAGCAAGGAATTGAGTTGCTTTGGTGTGTTTTTCTACTGAAGTATGCTCCCCTATTTATAGGTAAATGGTTCAGTACTGATTGAGAGAGTGAGCTTGCTTAATGAGAGAGTTTTGGTTTCTTAGCCAAGAAGAAAATTTGAAAAGATCCTAAATGCAATGATGCATTTTCGGGCTAGCTTCCCCAACCATTGATCTTGTATGATCCAAGGGAACATTTCTGATTCAGAGGAGAGTTCTAATTGGCTTAGAACAAGATTCCTTGATGATTCATCATTTGCCATAAATTCAAAAATGCAATCATTACATAATCACATGCCTTTGTTTTTGGGAATCTTCTCTAATCCTTATGCAATGATGAATTTGGATGTGTGGTATGGTTTCAGATGTATTAGAGGTCGTGTAGCATCACTTAGTGAAGCAAAATGCACAAAATTGCAAAGTTTCAAATTGTACATGACCTATAATTTCACTTCATGAGGCCAACTTTGAACAAGCATAACTCTTAGCTCAAAATGAATTTGGAGAAGGTTGAACACAATTTGGAAAGCCCTAAACATCTACTTCAAATCATTAGTTTGGAGTTTCTTCAGAATCCTTTGGCAAATTTGTGAGAAATGAGGCCAAAGTTGGAAGAAAACTAGGTTAAAACACTTAGAAAAATTTCTAAGTGTTTATGACCTAAAACTCCAAAATTTCCAAAACTCTTAAATGATTGATCTTTTGAAAAAAGTTCCTTTGTAAGATGTTGTTTTATTTTGCAAGATATACAACTTTCATGTTGGAAGTTTTTTGAGTTGTGTAGGTGAAATTTTGAGTTCTCACCATGCCTTAAAAAACCCTAATTCCCGACTTTTTGCTCCTTGATGAATTTCTTTGAATTTCTTTGGTCAAATGACTTTAATATCCATATATTGATGATATTGATCCTTTAAAGTCATGGTTTGACCAAAAATCTCAAAAGTCAATGGTGATCCCATACAGTTGACTTTTTCCAAATAAGGTGAGATTTTGGACTTTTGTGTAGAAACAAGATCTTCTCCTTAAATGAATGATGTAAAGGGATTATATTGAGGTAATAGAGACTCTTGGATCATGTCTTGAGTTTTAGATCCATGCCCTGATTAAAAGTCAACTATCTTGGGGAATTAGGTCAAAAACCCTAATTGTCGACCAGAGGACAATGATGATTGTAGACTTTGAATTGAGGTGTAATGTCCAGTGGATCTTGTCATATGAGTTATTTGAAGATGATTGATGTCTTTGAATGGTCCCCTAGGGCTTTTCAGGGTTTCCCAAAAGTGTTCCCTGATTTTAGTCCTTGATAAGGCTCCAAACCCTGGTCTGTTGATCTGAGTAATTTTGTACTTAGATGACTGGGTGTCTAATCAATCATAGGTGAAATAATGAAGCTCTTGAGTCTCATGATTGTGTTAGAGACTAATCCTCCTATTGATTGATCCTTTGCCTGAGTTTTCTTGTCTTTGAACACCCTCGATTGAATGTCAGACTGCTCTGGGTACTTACTTTGACTTGATGAAAATCCTGAAGATATGTCATCTCAGGGGGGTCAAAAATTAGGGTATGACAGATGCCCCTGTTTAAGTTTCTTTTATCTGGAGGGAGAGAGATTGAGATCTCGATCTCTCCTGCGTAAAAGAGACTTAAATATCAAAGAATGCCCGAATTTTGGGCGCTCCTGAGATGATAAAATCTTTGCATGATTTGATCCCGTTGTCGCACTTGGCGGGGGATGACGAGACAAACTCCTGCAGAAATACTTGATGTGGATTCTGGTGAATGGATGGCAATGTAGGATGCGCAATCCATCTTCTTTAACTAAGTGTTGATACTTAGAAAAAGGTAAACAACCTCCTCTCGTTCCGGATGTCCAAATCTCGAAACTGGTCTCAGTTGCGTTTGGACAATATCTCAGATAAAGAGAAAATCTCCAAAGGTCTGTTTCCTCATCAAACTTCTTACCAGCGCTTGGAGGTAAGATGCCATTTGACGGCTGTAGAGAAACTTCAAAGGTTTGTTTCCTCGTCAAACTTCTTACCAGCGCTTGGAGGTAAGATGCCATTTGACGGCTGTAGAGAAACTTCAAAGGTTTGTTTCCTCGTCAAACTTCTTATCAGCGCTTGGAGATAAGATGCCATTTGACGGCTGTAAAGAAACTTCAAAGGTTTGTTTCCTCGTCAAACTTCTTATCAGCGCTTGGAGATAAGATGCCATTTGACGGTTGTAAAGAAACTTCAAAGGTTTGTTTCCTCGTCAAACTTCTTACCAGCGCTTGGAGGTAAGATGCCATTTGACGGCTGTAGAGAAACTTCACCATCTTCCCTTTTGACTTGACGTCTTTGAAAGAATGTCATATGGCCTCATGATCTTTTGAGGGGCTAATGACTTTGTTTGAAGGCGGACGAACTGTTTTCGGGGTGAAAACTGCCATTCGTCAACTGATGCCTGGGGAATCAACGAACTGTTTTCCTAACAGAAAAACTGCCATTCATCGACTCTGTGGGGAGTTAAACATCCCAGAAACAGACAAACTGTTCGAAGAAACTGCCATTTGTCGATCTCTTGAGTATTTAACAGACAAACTGTCTTTTCTTGGGAAAAGACTGCCATTTGCCAATTGCTAGGGGAGCAAACTGTCTTCTACTGGGAGAGACTGCCATTTGTCGACCCTGTCATGAAAGAAAGTGAACAAACTGTCTTCTGCTGAAAGAGACTGCCATTTGCTAACTTTGTTATGATAGAAAGTGAGCAAACTGTCTTCTGCTGAAAGAGACTGCCATTTGCTGACTCTGTTATGATAGAAAGTGAGCAAACTGTCTTCTGCTGAAAGAGACTGCCATTTGCTGACTTTGTTGGGGAATCTGAACTATCTTCTGGACGAAGACTATCATTCGCTGACTCCGCTGGGGAATCAATTGTCGATCTGCTGGGAGATTCTGAATTTTTCTTTGACAAGAAGTGGCACCTCTTGACCCTGCTGGGGAAATACCAAACCTGTAGGGAATTCCAAAATGTGAAGCGGACTATCTTATCTGAAGAAGACTGTCGAATGTCGCTTTGCAGGAGATTCTCGGCTGAGGAATTCCAAAAGTGAACAAACTATCTCTTTGAGGGAGACTACCATCTGTTGACTTGCTTGGTGAGATCCTTGTGTATGAACTGTTGTTTCGAAGGAAAAAGTTTCTCCGGAACTTGCAGGGGAAACTTGAGTTCATGCCTAAATGACTTAGGCATTCACAGGATCAAAGCCTGATTCGGCTATGCAATTATGATGTAATGTATGCATGAATATTATGATAAAATGTAAAGTGAATGTGAATGGAATTGTCGCGGATGTAAAATCCTAAGATACGACTTGAACTCTTGTTGATCAGAAGATGTCCTCTTCTTGTAGTTCGAACTCTATTGGGAATATCTGGTTATCAGTTGTCCGCTGTCCGAAATGAGTAATATGAATTGAAGTAAAGATCCGTCATCGGGAGATGTTCGCAAAGCGACCTCATGGGGAAAACTTGATTCCCGGAATCTCAACCATTCTCGGAGCAACTGTTTGCATTCTTCCTATTATTTGTAAACCTTAGAAAGAAATTTCACCTTTATTTTTGCAAGTAAATTCATTTTTATTTTATGAAAACATTTGTTTCAAGAAATTGACTGTTTAAACTTAAAATGCATTCCAAGAAACTGAATAAGACTAGATTGCAAAGGAAAAGCACAAGGCTCAAATTATTATATATGGAATGGTAATCAGCCAAATGCTTGATTCCATGGAGTATTTACAAAGTTGGAAATTGGTAATTTTCGGGAAAAGGGCTACGATGAAACGTGACGACCGTTATCTTTCCCTTCCACTCCGAGTTGCGCTGTATTCGTGCTTCGTAGAAGATGACCTACTGCTGATGAATACTCCGCTATGGATTTTGAATGATCAAGTTTGTCCTGGACACAGTTACTTGCCATATATCCCTAACTTTTGCGTAAACTACCCCTTTCGGGTTTTAAGTCTACCGGGATTGATTAATATTTTTTTTTTTATGTCTCTAATTTTTGCCTGAATCGCCCTTTCGGGTTTTCGATTCACCGAGACGCTCTTTTTTGCCTAAGTCGCTCTTTGCGAGTTTTCAACTTAGCGAGCTGTTCTTTTAATTATTTAGGCGAAGTATTTCTTGACTGCGTCGACGTTCACAGGACGGGTGAATTCTTCTCCATCCATAGTCGTGAGTATTAAGGCTCCTCCTGAGAAAGCTCTCTTGACCACGTAGGGGCCGTCATAATTGGGAGTCCATTTCCCTCTCGAATCTGTGAGAAAAGATTGAATCTTTTTGAGTACAAGGTCGCCTTCTTTGATTGTGCGAGGTCGAACCTTTTTGTCGAAAGCTTTCTTCATTCTTTGTTGATATAGCTGTCCGTGGCATAAAGCTGCCATGCGCTTTTCTTCGACTAAGTTCAATTCATCGAATCTGCTTTGACACCACTCGGCTTCTGTTAATTTTGCCTCCATCAAAACTCTCATTGATGGAATCTCAACCTCTATAGGTAGGACTGCCTCCATGCCATATACAAGGGAGAAAGGAGTTGCTCCAGTCGAAGTACGTACTGATGTACGGTAACCATGAAGAGCATACGGGAGCATTTCATGCCAATCTTTGTAAGTGATGACCATCTTCTGAATGATTTTCTTGATGTTTTTGTTAGCTGCTTCTACAGCTCCATTCATCTTTGGTCTGTAAGGAGATGAGTTGTGATGTTCGATCTTGAATTCTTCACAAAGCTCCTTCATCATTTTGTTATTCAAATTTGACCCATTGTCAGTGATTATCTTGCTAGGAACGCCGTAGCGACAGATGATGTGATTCTTGATAAACCTGACGACAACTTGTCTTGTAACGTTTGCATATGAAGCTGCTTCAACCCATTTGGTGAAATAGTCTATGGCTACCAAGATGAAGCGATGTCCGTTGGACGCTTTTGGTTCGATCATTCCAATCATGTCGATTCCCCACATGGAGAAAGGCCAAGGGGAAGAGAGTATGTTGAGAAGAGATGGTGGCACATGAATTCTATCGGCGTAGATCTGGCATTTGTGACACCTCTTTGCGTACTGGTAGCAATCTGACTCCATTATCAGCCAATAATATCCTGCTCTCAGTATTTTCCTTGTCATGGTATGTCCATTGGTGTGAGTACCAAAGGAACCTTCATGTATTTCTCTCATGAGTATTTCTGCTTCTTTTCTGTCAACGCATCTGAGCAGAACCATGTCGAAGTTTCTCTTGTACAGAACATCTTCATTCAAGAAGAATCTACAAGCTAACTTTCTCAAAGTCTTTCTATCTTTCTTTGATGCCCCAAGAGGGTACTCTTGCTTTTGAAGAAAGTTCTTGATGTCGTGATACCACGGTTTGTCGTCGATGATTGCTTCTACTGTGAGCACATGAGCGGGCCTATCCAGGCGCATAACATCGATCCGAGGAATGTCATTCCAATGATTTATCCTAATCATGGAAGAGAGTGTGGCTAATGCATCAGCCAAATTGTTTTCTTCACGAGGAATGTGATGAAAATCTACCCTGTCGAAGAATGGTAACAATCTTCTCGCGTAGTCTTTGTAAGGAATTAGCCCTGGTTGGCGTGTTTCCCATTCTCCTTTGATTTGATTGATGACCAAAGCAGAATCTCCGTATACATCCAAGTGTTTGATTCTTAGATCCACGGCTTCTTCGAGACCCATGATGCAAGCTTCATATTCGGCCTCATTGTTTGTGCAATTGAAAGTTAATCTGGCAGTAAATGGAATATGGGTACCCTGAGGTGTAACAATGATTGCCCCAATTCCTCGTCCATAAGCATTGACAGCTCCGTCAAAGATTAAGCCCCACTGGGATCCTATCTCAGGTCCTTCGTCTGGTAGTGGCTCGTCGTAATCTTTCATCTTGAGGTACATGACGTCCTCGTCCGGAAAGTCGAAACTGGTTGATTCATGACCATTGAGTGGATGGTGAGCCAGGTGCTCAGCTAGAATGCTTCCTTTCACGGCTTTCTGTGCGTGATACTCAATGTCGTATTCTGATAACAACATCTGCCAACGGGCGATTCTCCCGGTTAAAGCAGGCTTCTCAAAGATGTACTTGATTGGATCCATATGAGAGATCAAACAAGTAGTATGTCGAATCATGTACTGGCGGAGACGCTTGGCAGCCCAGGCCAAAGCACAACACGTCTTCTCGAGCATGGAGTAGCGGGATTCACAGTCAGTGAATTTCTTGCTCAGGTAGTAGATGGCATGCTCTTTTCTCTTTGTCTCGTCTTGCTGTCCAAGAACACAACCCATGGAGTCTTCTAAGACGGTTAAGTACATTATCAAAGGTCTTCCTTCCACTGGAGGAGACAAGATGGGTGGTTCGAGCAGATATTCCTTAATGTTGTCGAACGCTTTCTGACAATCGTCTGTCCAGACGCAACTTTGATTTTTCCGTAGAAGTTTGAAAATAGAAGCGCAAGTTGCAGTCATGAGATATATGAATCTCGAGATGTAATTCAGACGTCCAAGAAATCCTCTAACTTGTTTCTCGGTTCTGGGCGAAGGCATTTCTTGAATTGCCTTGACTTTGTCTGGATCTACTTCAATTCCTCGTTTGCTAACAATGAAACCAAGGAGTTTTCCTGAATAGACACCAAAGGTGCACTTGTTGGGGTTCAGGCGAAGCTGAAACTTCCGTAAGCGTTGAAATAACTTTGTCAGATTCTGTATGTGATCTTCTTCATTTTCTGATTTGGCAATCATGTCGTCCACATAGACTTCCACTTCCTTATGCATCATGTCGTGGAAAAGCGTAGTCATGGCCCTTTGATAAGTTGCCCCTGCGTTCTTCAGTCCAAAAGGCATAACACGATAGCAGAACGTGCCCCAGGGGGGTGATGAAAGCTGTTTTTTCCATGTCTTCAGGTGCCATTTTGATTTGGTTGTATCCTGAAAATCCGTCCATGAACGAGAAAACTTTGGATTTTGCTGTACTGTCTACCAACATATCAATATGTGGTAAAGGAAAATCATCCTTAGGGCTAGCTTTGTTCAAATCTCTGTAGTCGACGCACATGCGGACTTTTCCGTCTTTCTTAGGAACGGGAACAATGTTAGCTAACCACTGAGGGTATTCTGAAGTGACGAGGAAACCTGCGTTGATCTGCTTTTGAACTTCCTCTTTGATTTTCATGGCCATCTCCGGATGAGTTCTTCTTAATTTTTGCTTGACCGGAGGGCATTCTGCTTTTAATGGCAAGTGATGCTCCACTATACTGGTATCCAACCCTGGCATATCTTGATAAGACCAAGCGAAGACATCTGAGAATTCTTTGAGCAGCTGTATCAAACTCTCTCTGATCTCTGAACTGAGCGAAGCTCCAATCTTAACCTTTTTTTTGTTTCCATCGGAACCAAGGTTAATGATCTCTAGAGGCTCATTGTATGGCTGAATGGCCTCTTCCTTTTGTTGAAGTAACCGTGAAATTTCCTTTGATATTTCTTCGTCTTCTTCTTCCTCTGCCTCGAATACAGGAAACTCAAAGCTTGGAGAAGTCATACGGTCGTTCGTTTCAACGGGGTATTTTATGATTAATCTGCATATGTGTGATAAGTTTTATTTAGACAACGAGGGAAGACTCGGTTGTTGCACCCCAAAATTTGCCCATCCATTTTTCTACTAACTGGCTTACTGTTTTTTAACTTCACTTGCTTTTTAGGCCATTTACACATCATGCATTCATCAAAAATAATATTGGTTCATTAAATCAGTGGTGATGGATTGAAGACATCAATTGGATCAGGGTTTATTTCCATATTTATTTAGTAATCAAGAGGATTTTTCTTATGGAGTTCGGATATAAGTATTTGGTACACTACTTAGATTATATGTTATGGTGCTCATCTAAGTTGGCAAAGGAGGAGAAAATGTGAATTTTAAAGTATCACTAATTGGAGGGAAAGGAGGTAATTCAAATCCTATTTGAAAATGTGAAGAAAAAAAATCATTAGATTTCAAATTTCCATTACAAGTATTCAAAAGTCAGTTCTATTACAAAAAAGGAATCCATTACATACATGCTACATGAGTTATTCTGAATACGAAGATTTTCGTACTGGTTCTTTGCCATCTCTCAAAGTCCAAATTCAAGAATTAAAGAACCAATCTCATTCACTATTACTTATTACATGTCCAAGAGCAATATTCCAAACTTCATCTCATCATGATTCATTACAAGCTCCATTCAAGGTTCATTACAAGTTTTACATTACAAGGTTCAATTCCATCATTCAAAAGTTTCTACAAAAAAAAAAAGCCAAATTACATTGTAAACATCATTTCACCTCAATTTATATTACAAGATACTACATGAAGACATGGCTTCTACCATTCAACCAAAAATTCTATAAGAAAGCAAAGGCCATTCTCCATTATTTATAAATGGGCATCCTGCATTCTTCAAGTCTTCTTCAAGGCCTCCACATATATGTTATTCAACCAAAACCTACATAAACAAAATACATCACTAAATCAGTCCCTGCAACAATAATGGAAAAGACTCTCATGGCTTGACATTCATGTTCAGATATAATTCAAGTTCCCTGTTTCCAGCTCAGGATAAGGACTGACTCAAGCAGATTTTCCATAACCTGCTGGCCCTGCAACTATCATCCATGCTACATTCAAACCAACACCAACACTGCAGAACCAATATCTTCATCAGCATCGCGTTTGATATCCGAAAGAAGAAGAAGAAGATAGCGAAGATCAAAGATTAGCATACCTAAGCTGTCGAAGATGCGCCGGATGGTCCTCCGGTAGGTAATCTTCCGCCGCGCTCTTGGCTTGCTCTTCTTTGCTGCGTAATTTAGCTACAAGAACTTGAAACCGAGATGGAGGGAACGAAATCGCATCGGAGATAGTGAGAGGGAGATCACGTCACCGCCGCTCGCGAGTGAAGGGGAAGAAGTTCAGAGGAGTTGATACGTCTCAACAGGTTGACCTAATTCCCAATCCAATTTCGTTTTTATTATTAATTATATTAATCTTTTTTTTATTTCTTTGGTGATAAAAAAAAACCTTATGGTTCACACAAAAATCTTGGGCCGTTATGCTGAGTGCACCCCCATTTGGCCCATTGTCTTATTTTTGGAATAATAAAAAGTTGTAACAAAATAACTCTATGGGCCTATAACTGAATTGCTGGACGCACCCTCTCTGGGCCCATATCATCTTTTTGACATAGAAAAATCTGTAACAAAAACCCTTTGGACTGGGCCCCGCGCCCTGCTCATTACACCTCTATATTTCAGTTTGCACCCCCCTGGTTCTATCATTTTGTTACTTAGATTAATTAGTTTTTTTTTACCATTTTCTTTGAGTAATTAAATTGCTAATTTTTCTTACTAATCCTTAGACTTCAATACACAATTTTTGACATAAAAAATAATGACAAAAATATTAGTTTAGGCTTTTATTTTAGTTCTTTTGCTTAATTAGAATTCTTGTTTTGGTCATATAAAAATCATAAAAATAAATAGTATCTTTAATTCAATTTTGCACTATATTTTGAATCATTTGTTTTCATGTTTGGTGCTATATTTTCAAGTCATGCTTTTGTACTAATTTTGTACCATTGTTTACTTGTAATTTTTACTTGTAATTGTGGTTTCACTTGTGTGTTCCTTTAGAATTTTAGGACCCATAATCCATAACTTTTAGGTTAGTCTTCCCTTTGAAATCCTATAACTTAGGGTAGACTTTAACTTGGCAATTTAGGACTTAGAATCATCTTTTAGTTCATATTAGATTAGGTTCTTTTCCTTTTTCTTTTCAACTTTAAAACATTAATAAAGGACGACGCGAATCATGCTAATACCTTTTCTTTTAGTGTGAAAGAAATGATTGGGGGCGTAGGCCCCGATGTATGTTCTTTCCCACTTAGCGGGAGAGAAATGATTGAGGCGTAGGCCTCGGTGTATTTCTCAACCGCTATTTAGAGAAACGATTGTGGCGTAGGCCTCGATGTGCATTCTCTAAATATCCAAAACTTTGTATTTCTTAACCACTATTTAGAGAAACGATTGTGGCGTAGGCCTCGATGTGCATTCTCTAAATATTCAAAAAAAAACTTTTTAAGGCATGATTCAAGTCACAAATTAATTTCCCTTAAAAGACACTTAACCAAAAACACTTCAAAATATCTAATAAAGGCTCAGACCTAAACAAAGTAAGGAAGTGATGCGAAGCCTTGTAGTGGGTTTTCGTCCATCATGGAATTACACCTAAAAGACACAAACCAATTTTATCTCTTCTCTCTCTTGCCTCCGAGGCATTCTTTCTCTTGCCTTCAGGGCATTCTTTCTCTTAATCGGACACGTTATTTCCGCTCCATTCCCAGCTTAAGACTCCAGAGGTCGAGCAGCGGAGTGCGAATGTAACTGTTCAACTAAAAAACACAAAAACAAACAAAAACTAAAGAGCCGAACTACGGCGCTCTGATTCCTGAAAAGGATACGTAGGCATTGTGTCGCGGGGCCTAAGCGAGCACAACTATTTATAAACCTTATTTTCCCCGTGTTTCTTTTTCTTTCATTTGCATGCATTCCCTTAGTAATTAAGCTTTAGATTTATACACCCTTAGAATAGAACAAACATAAGTGGATCCTGTGGAGTACCACAGACGTGAGGGATGCTAATACCTTCCCCTCGCGTAACCGACTTCTTACCCGATCTTTGGTCGCAAGACCTTTTCTTATCCTTCCCTTATTCCAGGTTTTCTGATATTCCTTTCCCTCTTTGGGATAAATATATTGGTGGCGACTCTGTTCATTTTCGCGAGCGTGCGACATCGGTGTATGCAGTTAATGGAATATTTGATGTTTTTTTAAGGGTGTTTTTTAGGATTACCAATTTCCGAAAAAAGAAAAGGGAAAACTAAACGAAGGAACAGAATGACATTTTTATTTATTGACAGTCATTTCTTGAAACAAAGACCCTATAAAACAAAACTCTATTGCTTTGGGCGAAGCAAAGAGGGACATTTTCCTAAGAAATAGTAAAATGCAAAGCCCTATGAAACATCTCTTCACCCTGGGCTATGGTGAGAGGACAAAATAACGGTGAAAGTTCCTACTTAGGAGTGCGAACAGCAGTTGAAACTTCAACAGCTGTCCAGTAGTGGCGAACCCCATTGTGCACTAAGTAATCTGGAACCTTAGGCTTAAGCTGGCCTGTGGTAGGTCTTTATTTACCAACCACTGTCTTTGCAACACTCAGACGATCTTCTTCTACTTCAGCAGACTGAGCGGTGTGAACATACCCATTTCCGAGTGGAGTATGTCGAACTTTCTTTTGAGGAAACTTCCAATCTTCTGAATGGAGAGACTCGTTGTCGGAGACACTTTCGAGATCATCCTCTTCTGTATTTTGGTCTTGCTCTTCTCCCAAGATGGCATTGACTAGATATGTGAACTCTAGATCCGTAGCCTCGGAAGGTGACTTGGGGATATAATCCTCAATGATGATTTCACCAGTAGATGATGATGAATAGCAAGGGTTATACATCTCTTTTGGCTGAGAGAGGTACTCATAATCAATGTTCCATCCAGTTGGAACAATATCTTCAAGAGAGATTCTTGAACTTTCAGGAGCGGAGTATTTCACCATGTAGTCGAATTTTCCGCTTGGTTCTCCTAATGTATCCCAAGTCTCTTCGGGGATAGGAGGAACTTCTTTTGATGAACCATGATTTCTGGTGGTGAAGCTGTCAGTAACTTCATCCCTGCTTGGTTGAGTCTTACTTTCAGATCCTTTAGTCGGATAACAGCAAGGTGGATCAGACTCTGGTAGGGAGATATATCCTGCTCTGTTAAGATAGGATAACCATTCCTCTTCATCGGTGTTTTCCGTACCGATGGTATTGACTGTTTGTTGAACAGGTTGAAGAAAACCTCCACTGCAGAAAGTTTCTTGAATGGGGAGAACTACCTCAATCCCTGGGATAGCTTTCGATGATGTCGGAAAGAATCCAATTCCTGTTCTGTTCTTGTTGTTGGTAGGAATATTAATGTGTCCCCAACCACTGGTAGTGCCATCCTTTACAACTTGGATTGCATCTTTGTATGAAGAGATAGACGCTGCTTTCTCCTTTCCTTTGTCCAAGGAAAGTGCTTGGAATTTAGTTCCAACAACTTCTTTTGGTTCTATGTCGGAGAATGATGACAGGTTGCTGACGATCAGAGCTCGTTCTCCACATACGGTTACCAATTTTTCATTTCTTATGAACTTCAGTTTCTGATGAAGTGTTGAAGTAATTGCCCCAGCCTCATGAATCCATGGGCGACCTAGCAAACAACTGTATTGTGCTGGAATGTCCATAACCTGGAAAGTGATTTTGAACGTCTGAGGTCCAATAGTTATGGGAAGATCTACTTCTCCGAAAACTGACTTTCTTGATCCATCAAATGCTTTGACGATGACATGACTTTTTCAATTATTGATTTATTGCTTTATTGCTTTGCTGCTTTATTGCTTTATTTCTTTATGCCTTGCATATCATGACTATTTATCGCTCGCATATCATGTTTATTTTCTCGCATTCTGGACTATATTATGGGTCCCCGTGGGGGCCACATATTTTCTCTGTTTGCAGGTTGGGTGGGTTGTTTCTATGAGGTAAAAGGCCCAATACCCAGGCCAGAGTGATACTTAGGCTACCTAGGATAGAGTGGATAGTCATGACGCCGATGAGATGTCAGGTCTTGTCTAGTGCGATCATGAGACCCACGCCCAGTCGAGGTTCAAATGGGGTATCATCGTTGGCATGTAGATGCAACAATGGTGGTATCTCAGGAGAACTGATAACGCTGGTTGCCATATTGACCTACCCTGACCTAGACTACCCCGTGAGTGGGGAGGGAATCATATCCTTTACAAATACAGAAGTTCTACATCAGTTATCTATCAGAATCAATGTCGAACCTCTGAATCTGGAGGATTCGACCTCATTTGACTTATACAGAAGTTCTACATCAGTTATCTATCAGAATCAATGTCGAACCTCTGAATCTGGAGGATGCGACCTCATTTGACTTATACAGAAGTTCTACATCAGTTATCTATCAGAATCAACGTCGAACCTCTGAATCTGGAGGATTCGACCTCATTTGACTTATACAGAAGTTCTAAATCAGTTATCTATCAGAATCAACGTCGAACCTCTGAATCTGGAGGATTCGACCATCCTTGACTTATGCACAAGCTATTTATCAAAGCAACGTCGAACCTCTGAATCTGAAGGGTTCAACCATACCTTATTGTCCATGAGAAGCTGTTATCCAAGAGGCCTTGATCCTTGATCCTGATTTATGATACATTTGCATCTTCATTAACATTTTGCATTCATGCATGTGCATCCATGGTTACCAAGACTCTTACCATTCTTCCTCTCCATCAGATCAGTCAAGACGATTCCTCCACACCAATATCTGACAAGAGCTCACAGAAGAAGAATCATGGAGAATTATGAACAAGATCAAGCTGCTATTCGAGAGGAGATGGACCAAATGAAAGGCAAGGTTGATGCTATTTTAGAAGCCCTCCAAGCTTTGAGAAATGAAAGGATTCCAGTTGCACAAGAGATTCCCGCTGGTGCTAATCAAGCTGTTGCTAGTCAACCTGATGTCATCCCACCTTCTACTAATCCACCCGAGTTCCAACCAAGGACTAATGCTACTCTTGGAATGCCATTTAGCTTCATGACTGCTGATACTCTTGGAGCTTTAAACCAAGGAGGATCCATGCCCATAACTTCTGGAGTGCCAACTACGACTGGGCCTGTTTTCCCATTTCCTACTCCACCTCCTCATACAGAGATTCCCTATCCTGCTTTCTGTGGTCCTCAATTTGCCAATCCAGAAATGCATCTAATACCAACTACTGAAAGAGCTCAACCCGTTGAGAGATCTGCTGAGAAGTATCAAATTCTTGAGGAAAGGATTCGAGCTATTGAAGGTTTTAGTGCCTATGGAATGGATGCTGAAGAGATGTGCCTAGTTCCTAATCTGGTTATTCCGCCCAAGTTCAAGACTCCTGACTTTTAGAAGTACAAGGGTTTAAGTTGTCCAAAGAGCCATATCATCATGTACTGTCGTAAGATGGCTTCTCACATCCACAATGACTCATTGCTCATCCATTGCTTTCAAGATAGCTTGTCTGGGGCATCTTTGAACTGGTATATGAACCTGGAGCGTAATAGGATCCGATCTTGGAAGGATTTGTCCGATGCCTTTCTCAAGCAATATCAATACAACATTGACATGGCGCCGACTAGGTTGCAACTACAGAATCAGGTGCAAAGGACCAACGAGACATTCAAAGAATATGCCCAAAGGTGGAGAGAAATGGCTGCTCAGGTTAATCCACCACTTTCTGAATCCGAACTGGTTGATATGTTCATGAACACTCTTCAAGGGCATTACTATGAAAGGATGGTGGGTAGTGTTTCTTCTGGTTTCTCCGATCTAGTCAGGATTGGTGAAAGAATTGAGAATGGCTTGAAAATTGGTAAGATCCAGAATCCCGCCAATGCTGCTGCTGCAAATCAATATGGGTACAAGAAGCCTCAGGGTAATTTCATCAAGAAGAAAGAAGGCGAGACTAGTGCTGTTTCTACTCAAGATCAAGCTCCTTGCTATCAAGTGAATGCCGCCGCTCCTCAAGCTTATGTGGCACCTGTTGGTCAACAACCTTGGGTTCCTTATCAACAATATGTCCAACAACAACAACAAGGTTTCCAACAACAAGGTTATCAACAAAGACAAGGTCAACAGAGGCAGAATAGGCCAAAAAGGGTGTATGATCGTGTACCAATGACTTATAGCCAAGTTCTTGCTGCCTTGCTTGACCGCAAACTGATTCAATTAGCGGAAGCTAGGCCTCCTCCTGACCCCCTCCCTCCAAACTACAAGATTAATGCTAAGTGTGAATTCCACTCAGGAGGATCTGGTCACACCACTGAAGAATGCAGAGTTCTCAAAGACAAAGTTCAGGATTTGCTTGATGCAAAAGAGATTGAGTTTGCACCTGTGGCACCTAATGTGATCAATAATCCCATGCCACCTCACAA